>NC_133757.1:6885000-7100000 GCF_036562045.2 Rhinolophus sinicus
CTCACGTTAACCCCTGAACCAGATAATCTAACAGTAATCCATTCAGAACTAATCAAACATTTACAGAACCGCACCGGCATCCCGGCAAACAATTCGTCATCTTCACGCGTTCATTACACTTCCAACATCTCAATCTAGCTATGCAAATGAAGCGAGGGAGCTGACATCAGGACCATGTACAGAAATTATAAACAAATATTCATCCATTATGCCGCTGAAATTTAACAGCTGAAGTACTAACAGTAGCTGAACTTCAAGCCCTGGGTATCAATTATTTATGAACCTAAAACTGACAGCACTGTGTAGGTGAATTTGCTGCATATGTCAAGCTTTGTTATAAATCCCAACCTACTGTAAAACTCATTTTCATAGAATGTATGTACAAGGCTGACAATATATCAACAGCTCGGCATTAATAATTTAGAAGAATGGGACCGTAAGGGAACACCTTGGAAACTGTGCTCTGCTCCGTAGTTGATATTACAAATAAAAAAGTCAAATAAAATGAATTTCCCATAAATAGAGAATCAAATAAAGCATTTTCTCCATAATTTTATTTTCAATTTTCAAAAAACATGCTGGTTGATACTTTCATGTTTAGGTACCAGCAGCACCACCCTAAATCGTCTTAATTTCTTCTTCTTCTTCTTTTGTTTTTTTTTTTGTAAGGAAATGGCAGGGAAATTTCTGATCCAGTGATGAATGCAAGAATTTCTTCTCTTTCCTTTATTTTTATGACGAAGTAAGTGCAGAAGAGGAGCTGGAGCACGCATAATGTTGTTTGCCATAGTGAAATTGTTTGCTATGGTTTGCCAGTAAAAGTATATAATAAAACGAAGTGCCGCGCAGTCATAAAGATAGTTAATTGAGACGGTATTTCTCAGGAAAATGTTAGGATTTTCCTAACTGTCACTCTGTTCTGAAAGGCAGAAGTGCAACCAGTTGTGAAATTTCGACGACTGCCTTAATTTCTGCAGGGTGAAAATAATCTCCTGCAGGGTTCCAACCTGAAAATGCCAACTAGGGAGAAGTGCTTCTCCTGGGAGGGGGCTGGGGGTAGGCATGGGGTGGGGGGTTGGGGTGGGGAGGGGCAAGGAGAGCCGTCTCAAACCTCCACCGTCTCCCATGAGCAGTGCAAAGCATTACCCCATCCCCCACCCAGCTAGCCTTTCCTCTCACTCATCTCCAGCCTTAACCTTTGCAATCATTTTTAGGCAAGTGATGCTCAACTACGGGGACTCTTTGTCACTGCTAATGACTTCTCCCTGTCCATCTTCTCCTGACTCAGGATATTTATGGCTCTGTGGCCACATCTGTCATATCTGGCCAGTGAGGAGGCATCTCTCCACACGAAGGGAACTTCAGAGTGCGTTCTGGGTCCTGCATTGCCCCCAGACACAACGCTCATTTCCTCTGCACACACCTGCTCTTCCAGGTGAGGAGATCTGCGGGTCCCTGTCTCTGACACCTTGTCGCATCTCTGCTGGTGGGACAGGCCTCACTCCCTGCCCTTCTGAGGCACAGCAGCCCCAACCAGGTGAGCTGCAGTGCCTGCAGCACACATTGGGCACCTGACAGGGAGCCTGTTCCATGCCCGGTCTCACTCCCACCCAGGTACCAGACAAATAAGAAGCAACAGCCAGAGCCCCTGCGGTTCCACTTATTTGCACGAGGCCAAAGTAAACATTTAAAATTTCTACCAGCTCACAGGCCAAAGGCACAGGCCACACTTTGAAATTTCCTGGCGACACACTGGTTGTGTGGATATCCACCCTGGAGGCCAGGCTTGTGTCGTCACAGGTGGAGATTCCCTCAGGAGCCAGACAAGCCGCTTCTGAAGCCTGCCCGGCTCAGCTGGTCCTCTCGAACACTTGCTGCCGCTGATACTTTCCCTCCTCTGCAACCTTTCGGGGCATCGTTAAGCTGTCCAAGTTCTTCCAAATGGCCTTGGTAGAAGGAGCTCTGGTGCGGAATCATTTTTTTTTAATGCTACGTAAAATTGCAGTCTGCAAAGTTCCTGCTAAGCAACATGCTTGGGCTGTGGAAATTCTCATTCGTGGACGCTCACTCTGCTGTGTAGGAAGACGGCACCCTCGTTCTTTCTTTTCAGTCTTAATGCCAGTGGTTTGGGGAAACACTACCCCTTCATGTGCACAGGGTAGGCACAAGCCAGCTTCCATTGCCACCACTCTGTCTGTCACTTGCAGAAAAACACTCAATTTATTGTGTCGAAGGCAAGGGAAGTCTCTCTGTCCCTTTATGAGTGCATTTCCTGCATCCAAAGTGGCAGCAGTGTGAGGAGGCAATGGTGTGACTGGGTTGGAGTTGGACCCTTCGTTCCCTTGAAAAATTGCCCTGGAAAGCTAATTGATTAGAATGTATGGGCAATGCTTGCCGTTATTCAAATGACTGGGAAAGTAGTCTCAAATGTTCCCCATTTTATGAAATGCTAAAATATTTACACTCTTTTTACTTCAATCAAGGGGATATCCTTTGGATCTGTTTAAAAGGGGAAAGAATCAAGAGAGCTGACATTTCCGGAACAAACAATGCTGTTGCATGCAACTGGAATTTAAATGAGAACCCCAGAAGATTCTGACCGAATTGGTTTTCATTCAAATGTGTGGATGGTTGAGGCATCCAACCAACCTCAAAACTTACCGAAAGGACAGGAGCTCCAACTGTTTGGGGTCAGGGGCTGCTGGTTTTATTTGCACTTTCTGGGGTTAAATATTTTCAGAATTTAAAGAGCATTTCTTCCTTTTGTGTTTATGATTCCCTGCAGATAGTACCTTTCTTCCCTTCCATACTTCATGCAGCACGAGGGAAGAAGAGGAGGGCACGGTTTATTCCCCAGCACAGCTAAAAGCATCATAGGAGTTATGGGCACTGTGTTCTATGGAGGAGGAAAAAATATATTTTGGTCTTGAAAGTTACTGCTTCGATTACTTAGTAATTTCTTAAGCAACCTCAGGGTGGGCTTTTAAGAGGTGGGTTTGAGAGAGCCCTACGGAGACTCTCTCCCCGAGTATTACCATTTAAACCTGTCAGAGTGGAAGCAGAGAACCCTTTCTATATTAACCCTGCCTGAGAGGCTGCCGGAACAAGCTGGCGTGTCCAGGGCCCCTGGTCCCTGGCTTGTCTCTGTGACTTCTGTGATGTTCCAAAACGTCAGAATTAGAATGTTCATAGAAGCACTATTCACAAGAGTCAAAAGGTAGAAACAGCCCAGGTAGCCATCAGCTGACAAATAAATAAAGAAAATGTGGTAAATCCATATCATGGAATATTATTTGGGCATAAAAAGGAGTGAAGCACGGACACATGACATAATGTGGCTGAACCACAAAAACATGCTGCTGAGTCAAAGAAGCCAACACAAAAAAGTCACATATTGTAGGATCCCATTTATTCAAAATGTCCACAATAGGCACAGAGACGGAACACAGGCTGGTGGTTGCCAGGTGCTGAGGGGAGGGGGAAACGGGGAGTGATGGCTTAATGGGCATGGAATTTTAATTAGAAGTGATGAAAATGGTTTGGAACTAGATAAAAGTGGTGGTTGCACAACCCTGTACGTGTACTTAATGCCATTAAATGTTCACATTAAAATGGCTACTTTTATGTTATGTGAGTGTCACCTCAAAAAAGGTTTTTTTTAAGTATCATCTACTGTGGTCAGTTTAAGTGGGTGGAGAGACCTAGGCTCAGGGTCAAGGTCCTCCTGTTGATCATTCAAGGGCGACCATGCTAGAGATGCCACCAGAGTGGACGGGGTACAAGCCTTCAAACCTGGTGTGACTGCTCAGGGGCCAAGGGGATCCCCTGGCTAGACACCTTTGCCCAAAGACTTGCATCTGTATTCAGCCATTGGTGGGCTTGTGGGTTGTTTCTACCTTTTGGCTACTGTGAAGTGTTGCTGTGATTATTCTTCTGATGTCCTCTGTGCGCTGGTTTAGCTCTGCAAGTGTCAAGGAACAGACACTCGCAGGTGACTGAAGCAAGGAGGGTAAGGCTACACCTGGCTGTGAGGATGATGGGGGCGGCACACCTGGCTTCATGGAGACAGCGCACAGTTGGGAATAAAGGTTGTTCAGGACACATTTAAACTTGAGCCACCAGCAACCTTGTTCCCTCAGAGACGACATCTCCTGACTCAAGGCCTCTGCCATTGGAGCAACTCCGCCTAATGACACGCCACTTTCTACTCCCTGAGCAGGCTCTCTCCTCATCCACGTCATTCTGCTCGTCATGGCTTCTGATCCTCCGCGGCGCCTGCTCTCTGCCTTTTTTCTCTCTGTTTCTCCGTTTCTGTTCTTTAGAAGGAATCGTTCGCCCAGTATGCTCTGTATAGCTTGCATTCCAACCTCCCATCACAGGCTCAGATGTGTTCATCAGTTACTATGTACCGTCTCTGCTGGGGCAGGTGTCACATCTGGGAACTGACAGGGTCTGCCTATAGATTGAGTGCCGGACGGGTTTAGCTGAGGTCCATGTGCTGTAACCGTGTGCTCATCTTATTAGATGACCCTCAAGAGGGTCAGATCCCCCACCTTCTGATGACACTTCCCAGGGCAGCCGCTCGCTCGGTACAGCCTCCGTTTCACAGTGCGCTTCTGTTTGTCCACGTCTGCACAGCCAGAATATGCCACTTAAAACATGCTGGTTTGGGTGCTGACTTTTTCTAAGCCTATGGCTGTGCAGCAGCCCCAAATCTGGATACCACTTACTCATCTGGAGGTGCACAAATAGCTGCCTACTGGCCTAACAACTAGGCCAGGGGACTGTTGTTATGCTAATGGGTCAGCCATTGTTTTTGAGAAAACTAAGACCCTGAGCTTCCTGTTGCATCAGCCAGCAGCAAGGGGGTGACAGTCAGTGGGATCTCCACACAGGGGATGCTTGCTTGGGACCTTTCAAATGACAGAAATCCAAACAGACCTGGCCGAGGCAAAATGGAGGAGGCACTGTCTCCCAGAAACCAAAGAAATATTGGACAAAGAGGCAGCCAGGTGTCCACGAAAAGCTGGAAGCAGATAACCAGTCACAGACCCCACTCTCATCACTTCTCTCTGCTTCTCTCTGCATGAGGCCCGCTCTTTCTCCTTACAGCTGTTTTCCCCAGATAGTTGGCAACAGGACCACTAAATACTCTTAAATTGTACTTCCACTAAAGGGACACCATGCTGAAGCTATGTGAACCACCAAAGGAGACACCCACCAGCTCAGCTTGGATCAGGTGCCCAATTTTAGACCTACCAGCCATGGCTGGGGACAGGGTCACTGGAAAAGACAGACTACACTGGAAGAAAGATGCTTCACAGACAACTCCAAGTATCAGTTCAGTTGGCCTTCAGAGTGGGACTGCCTGTTTGAAATCCTAGCTTCACAACTTATAAGCTGTGTGACCTTGGAAAGTTACTTCTCTGTGCCTCAAGTTCCTCATATAAAATGATGATAATGAGACCTGTGGCATAGGGTTAGAGAGAGGATTAAATGAGTCATCACGCATAAAGTGCTTAGAACAGTGCCTGGCATACAGTGAGAGCTCCGTGTCACCTATTTTTATTTTGTTGACTCTAATCTTAGAAGATAGGTTAGGCAAGTAAAGAATGTAGAAGGTATTCCCAGGGGAGCCCAATGCACAAAAGTCAGGAGACACGACAACAAGAGGCTTTCAGAGACATGGCAGAGGTGTGACAGGGTTGGAACTTGGGACCGAAAGGCAGGGGGTAGGGTTGTGGTGGGACAGAGGGAACAGCTTAGATGGGGCTGGAGAGGGGGAGGGGAGGCTGGAGCACGAAGGGCCTTAAAGGTTTTGCTAAAGCATAATCCAGCTCCTCCTCCAGCTCTGGGAAGACTCCTGAGGCTCCCTCAAGACCAAGCCCATGTCTCCCTTCTTTCCCACTTCACTCAGCCAGGAAGTTCTTCCGTTGTCCTGCTCTGCTGTGCTGCAGGCTGACTGCCTCATAGGAGTGAAGGAAGTACCACCATCACAGAATGATTTCCTGGGAAATGGATTATGCTGAGGGGACATTTGTGGGCGGGCGGGTTTCTGGGGCGTGCTCTCAGCACCAACACGTACAGGAGTGGCCAAAACCCCAAGGCGAGGGAGGAGTTGAACTCTGCTTGTCTAATCACGACAGAGGCCTCGGCCAGTCCCAGGGGAGCTCTGGGCTTGAGACAGCCCTGCAGGTTTATCCCAGATGGAGCTCAGGGCATGGGGCCTTTGTACCTGCTCACTGGCCAGTCATCAGATGGGACAAAACCTTGGACCGCACGGATCAAGCATATATATCAGGGGAGAATTCAGCTATGAACTGCCAGCTGCCAGCACCCCCAGCGGCCAGGGGAAGGAAGGCCTCGGCTGGGAGCGTCCACAACACGACACCTTTATCTAGATCAGGACTTGGTAAACTTTTCTTAAAGGGCAAGAGAGTAGATATTTGAGGCTTAGCGGGCCAAGAGAAAAAAGAAAAATCAGGTCCTTATATAACCATTTAAAATTTTAGAATACTCCTCCTGTCTTGTGAGCAAAGTAGGCAGTAGGCCAAACTTGTCCTCGGAGCCGTCGTTCGAAGACCCCTGATCTAAGTGTATGTTGTCACCAGGGGTGGCAATTACAACAATGTGCTACTTAACGTCTTCAAGCCTCATTTTCCTCAACCGTAAAATGACACACTACTCTGTGTCCTACAATGTGTATTAAATAAAAGAACAGAAAAAGAGGGCCTCACCCAGTGCCTGACGCATACATTCTAGTCCCTCCATCTCTCCTCCCAGCCCCACCTATGGTCAAGTTCTTCTGTACCTTAATAAGTGGCTTGTTAACGGGCAGAAGGAACAGGTTGGACGCTGTCTGCCCAGAAGCAAATGACGACCACGACGCTGCAGACGCCCTGCTCTCCCCAGGAGCTCTCGGCTTCCCAGCCTCTTCAGCTTGTGGCTCCTGCTGGGCCTTGAATGCCTTGGGGGGCATTTTGTACCCAGTGTAGACCATTCAATATACTTAAATAATCAACAGAGCCACCAATCCTACCCAATACACTGATTACCTAATCATTCTGAACACACAGTCTGCAAACAATTAACTTTACAAACCATTTCAAACTCACGTACTGCCAGCAGCCCAGACGAGGTATGATATTAGGTTGGGTGCAACCCTATGGCCACTAAACCTTGCTTTCTCTCTTCCTCCTCCTTCATCTGAGAGTGCAGGAACTGTGTTGGAGGGGAAGGCAGTTTGCTCTCTAAAGTTTGAAATGGCAGATCCCCACCCAGTCCCAGGGGGAGGAAGCTGACATTTAATGATGTCTGGGCTGCACTCAGGGCAAAGGTACCCCTCCTTCATTCAGGGAATATTCAGGGCTCAGCTTTTATGCTGTGGATGAGGAAGCAGCTGGAGAAGAACAGGAAGCCAGTTTTTATTACGAATATGATGAACTGAGCACCTACCCTGGATGGACCCCCAGTCATCTCTGAGGGGAAGGACACTTTGGCCTCATTGCTTCCTTGTGTAGCTGGGAAGTTAAAGGACAGACACCACCGCTCCCACCGTCCTGGTGGGCTCAGGTCACGAGCTCAAGTCAAGAGATGTGATCACCTATTATTCCCTGGCTGCGCCTTGTATATACTTGGTCTCATTTAGTCATCAAACCATCCAATGAGATAGGCACTATTTGCCTCACTTCCCGGGTGAGAACATGGGAACCTAGTACTTGTATGACTGAACCTAGCTAGCTGACTGATTACTAAGTAGCAACTATCCAAATGTATTCAATTCCGTTAAACCGATTTTACTAAACGCCTACTCTATACTAGGAACTGTGTTAGGTACTGGGGCTGGAGAACTAATCAAGACAGACATAGATCCTGCCCTTAGGGGACTTAAAAGTCTCATTTAGTAAACACCTGCCGTCTGCCTAGCCTCATATACTAAACCGGATGGGATTTAAACAATAACAACAACACTTCTGACTCTCAAAGGAGTTACAATCCATGAGAACCTTCAGGAGATAACGAAAGATAATGAAGTTGGATTGTTGGCAATTTGTGTTGACAGTGACTCTAGTCTTGGGGGTGAGGCAAAGTTGAGGCATACCCACAGTCATTAGCGCTCCCCCAAACCTGGACAGTCCTTGGTAGCTCATTTTTCCAAACTTTCAGTTGTCTCCATACTGTAGGGAGGGTTTTCCCTCCATGTTACATCTTGAAGCTAAGTTGGGGTGAGGCAACGTCTTGGTACGCACTGCTCTTTGAGGCCTCAGGCTTCTTTGAAGGCTAAGAAATTTCGATTCTTTGATTCACAGCACTTCAGCTCCCACTCAGCAACCACAGGTGCCAACAGAATCCTGTTTAGTCTTAATCTAATCAACCCTGGAAACTGCTTTTTGGTCTAGTCTCTTGGATGACCCCGCAGGGAGACCATCCATTAAACACACAGCTGAATTTGTAGTAAGAGCATCAAAAACATTCACACTTTTTGATCTAGATATTTCACTTTTGGGAATATTCCAAGGAAATGATTCTAAATACAGTTAAAAATTATTTGTGCAAAGATGCTGATGGTAGCATTACTTACAGTAGGGAACAATTAGAAACCACTTAAGTTTCCACAACAAGGGGAATGGTTAAGTTATGGGCAGTCCATACACTGTGTTTTTTTAGCCATTAACATGGTGTTTGCAAAGGAAAAGTTTTCATAACCTGGTGAAATGTTTATATAATGATGCTGAGGAGGAAAAAAATCAGGATACACAATGGTTGTGGGGACAGAGCCAGGAGTGAAGTTTCCAGGAAAGGTGGAAAGCCTCACGTGGAAAGGTGCTCACTCAGGTAGTAAATGGCCGTCAGCTGTAACCAGTGAGCCACTGGCCACTAATATAACTGCTGTGGCTACGCTAGCAGAAAAATGGGGGCTAGCAAGAAGATGGTGGCTAGCAAGCGCGGAGTGTGGCGGAGTGTGGATTGCGGATTCTGTGGCTCCTGCTTCCTGTGTCTCCAACCCAGCCGCCAGTGAGAATATAGTGGTATGACTCCCCTATCTATGGCTCCGTGGGTGTTCCTTTTTGGCCTCACCATGTCCTGTGTTCTTATGTGGGAAGCAGGACCAGAGACCCCACATGACACCCTGCATGACAAACGGAGCAGCGAGCAGGGTCCCCTGCATGACAATGGTATGTAGAGTTTGAACTCAGCTATAAATTGAATAGAAGGAAGGAAAGAAACTAAAATGTTAATAGTTATCTTTAAAAGCTAGGATTATGGGCAATTTCTATTCTTTTTTCTATTCTTTTCCGTATTTGACAAGTTTTCTATAATGAGGATGAGTTACCTTGATAACCAAAAAGTTATCATTTTTTAAAGGAAGTGATAAAACCAGCTGAACAGTCCTAGGGATCTAGGTAGGTGGGGTCTGGTGGGCTAAACTCAGCTGTTCAAACGTGGGAGAGACACTAGCTTTTGCAAAATATCACCGATATTCCTTAAACCGTTAAATACATTTCATAATTACAATTGCTCGCTCTAAATTGCCTGTTTATTCTGTTAATGCCTTTTTTTGTGAACCACTGTTTACAAATAAGGCATTTTCTAGAATCTGCTAGCAATTAGGGAATTGTTCTGGCCTCCTAATGAAAAGTAAACAACATTAATAACACCTGTCTTAGCTTATACTCATGTTGGTTTTGTGTCATTTACTTTGGGAACAGATAATAACAACCCTTAAAAAATGCATTTAGCCTACAGACTGTTCCTATGCATCATTTGCTAATCTCAGGGCAGGGAGAAGATGTTACTAAGACAAGATAAAAGAGTAAAAGTTTTCCCTCCTTTCTTGCTTTTCATAAGCAATCGTCTCCTGGCAATTACTTTTGCTAATTTAGCGATTTTATTTTGTAGACTCACCTCAACATCATAGGCCAAGGTAAAGCCTGGCTCCTCAGACCAGAACCCACTGGCTACAGTTGTCTCAAACTGGGGTGTACAAACACCCTTAACCCCATCCTACCTGGTCTGTGCAGAAGCAGGGAGAATGCAACACATTCTAGAAAGAAAAGGTATCTGATGACGAGAGAAGTGAAAGTGAAGATGATGAAAATGAAAGCATGTGTCCATACAAGGACTTAGGTGACTGTTCACAGCAGCTTTATCTATAAAAGCTCCAAAGTGGATACTAACCAAATACCCATCAATAGGTGAACGGATAAACAAATTGTGGTATATCCATACACAGGAGTATTACTCAGCAAGAAAAAGGAATGAACTACCGACACACACAACAATGTGGATGAATCTCAAAATAATTATATTCTGAACGAAAAAAGCCAGACAAAAAAAGAGTACGTATTATATAGTTCCCGGTATATAAAATCACAGAATATGATTTTATGTGTCCTGACGGAAAGCAGAGGAGTGATTCTGGGGGTGCAGCGAGAAGACGGGATAGTTCTGTTCATTATCTTGATGCTGTGATACATTTACAGGGGTAAACATATGTCAAAACTTACACATTTTCGGGCGGTTTATTGTATATTGATTATACCTTGACAAACACTTTTTTTTTAAATACTAATGAACTACATCTTATCACATTTTTCTTAGAAAAATAATCACAGTGTTAATAATAGCAAAAATCTACCATCACTAAATAACCTTTGCTTTAAAAAAATTTTTAAAGTAAATAGAATAGGAAGTGGTGAGGAAAAAGCTAATGTTCTTGCCTATGGGATGAATCACGGGATTATTATCCCTGCTGGGTCGTAGGTTCACATACCTTCTGTGTATGTTCTGTAATATTTTTCACATATCAAGTATTTCACAATATCTGAGAGAGATTCTGAGGGACAGAGGTTAGACTATGCCACCTAAGAAATGTGTAGAGGCCATAAAACATGGCCTGAAGAGCAAGACATGGGGAAAAGAGATTAACAAAATGAAAACTTGAGGCCAGAGGATCAGAACAACCTCACGTGCATATTAGTGTCTATATTAATGCCTGATGCTAATTCCAAAGGCTGGGAGATTGTTCCAGAAGCTAAAAGCTAAGCAGAATGAAGCGGTTGCTTGCAAACTTGATCATGAGACACAGGTGGTTCCACCCATCTGCGGTCCATTCGAGCTGCACAGCATCACCACGAGCCAGCGGCCCCGTGCTCTGTGAGGACCCAGGCATAAGGGTCTCTTTTCCCTGCTCTGTCCTGCCACACCCTCCCCTTTCTCGGGGGCTCAGACACATACTGGGCCTGGACCGCCTCCCCCCCACTCCCCATATACCCAGCACCCTCAGACTTGTCCTTCAGGTCTCACTTCAAATTCCTGCCCTCTTTCCTGGCAGCCAGTTGAGGACCTAACCCTCTGCAGATTGAAGGACTAATCCAGGAAAATAGATTTTCATCTGCAAAACAAAGGCATGTAGCTTCCATAGAGAAGTGAAGGCAGAATTGGCGGCACCTTGATGGCTCTGAAAACTCTCCCTGTCTGCTTATTCCTTGAGCAGGTAGATCCTAACATCTGGCTGCATCTGGTGCCTCTTTATCCATCAGCTAAATTCTCAAAGGGGCTGCTTGGGTAGTAGCTTTGCCCCTGCAATTTGCAATCTTTTTCCCGGGCCATGGGTAAAATTTAACTACAAATCCAATCTTTCGTGGACATTTGAAATGGATTAAAATCAGACCACTAGGCAGCACCCTTTAAACTCCACAATGGCTTCTGCTATCCCATGGTAAAGTCAGCAGCTGAGAGCAATTTTATCCTCTCAGCTGGCCACTTCCCTTTCAGCTAAAAGCATTGCAGTGACTTTCATAGTTGTAACGTCGACTTTGGATCAAATGGATTACTAAAGCATATATATGCAGTTTCTGAGTAATCAGAAGGGATTCATGACCGCAGATATTGAGAACCCAGGAATTCAGGATGGGAGTGTTCAAAAGGATGTTGATCATCAAACTCCAATTGCATCATAAGTGCCTGGGATGACACTGAGATTAATTCCCAGCTCTCTGCATCCCAACCACACTGTTTCTGACCTTGACTGCAGGTCCAATTGCTGCCCAGACCAGTGAGCCTTCCAGGGACAGGCAGTGAGCACATCGCTTTGCTATAACAACAACAACAACAACAATAATAAAATCAGAAGTCAAGCAGAACTGCTCCTTAAGATGTGCTTTTTAATTCAAGTTCAGCAGTTTTCCTGAGTGTGCTGTTGATCGACTTCTAAGGACTCCAGAACTGTGAATGGCTGTAAGTGTAATGAGGCTATTATCAGTGGGTACAACCAAATAAGGAAGGCCTGCAGACCCAGCATGCGACTCCAGCTAGCCAGAAGTTGGAGGGCAAAAAGAAGACAGACAAGGTAACACCCAAGAAAATACAGATATTCTCCCTCTGGTGACATTAGAGAGGAATTAAGCCATTAAGTGTGGGTCTCAGGTGAAGAATAGTCTAAAGTACCAAGAGACACCAGCCCATGTTGCCAGGCAGATGTCTGGACAGGCAGCAGCAAAGACGGGGTGTTTAGGTGAGGCAGACCTGAGCAGGCATCTCTGACCACCTCCCAGACCCCACACGGGCACTGGAGTCCTGGGCCACTGATGACCAAAGGGATGACTCAGCAAACGTCTGCTGAGGGGAAAAAAATGTCAGTGGCTACACCAGGCAAGAGAATCTATTTTCAGACCAAGGTCACCCTGAAATTCTGGAGCCTTAAATACCACATACCCACTTAAGTTCTGGCACATGTATTTATCATGTATTTCTTGTTAATTAAAGATCGTAAGATAAGTCTGGGGTAAGAGTATTTTTCCAATGTTTCCAGGAGCACTCGCAGGAATGTTGGAGAATGGGAACTCTCTCTTGGGAATCATGCGGTAAAACAGATTATCTGGAGAAGTTCATGAAAAACCTGCGCAGGGATGTGTTTTTGCAGCACAAGGCAGAAGGGGGCAGAGAGGAGATCTAGAGCTTTCAGCCAGGAGCCAAGAACAGCCGGAGGAGTCCGCTGCACACCTAATCGCAAGCTGGGCTGGAGGAGGGAAAGACTATCTGGTTCCAGAACACAGTAATGGACCACTTCGCACACACCGAGAGAGAATAAGAACAAATCTACAACTATCAAAACAACACCTGAACTATAACAGGGTTCCATAAGAGAGGGCAGAAGCTGGAAAGAGGCTTCAAGGTAGTCCTTCCCGCAAACTTGACTCCTTTTTGGGCTCCCTCCATCCCCACCCCCCACCTTCTCGGAAGCTCGAGTCTCAAGACAGTTAGGCCATGAGCCCAAGTTCATCTACTTCAGGACGGAAGGGGCTGCAACTTGAACCCAGCTGTCTGTACTCCTGGGGCATGGTTCTTTCCACTCCATCATATTTGCTTCGGGGGGCAAGTTTTTAGATGACAGATGGACTCTACTACGCCTTATGCAAAGTTTTCCAACAAAACCACTTTAAAAGTCACTTGTGCTCATGTATTTACATCACAATTTGGATCCTTAAAAACTTGTTTGCTTGTTATGAACCGATCCATAGCAAACAGCAAGGTCTGTTTGCAGAAAACAAAGATCACTTGTATCCTCACCTTGTCGAATGCAAACTTGATAATTATGAGATCGAGCATCTTGATATTTTACCTCTACTGAGGGTTTCCAACCTGGCAGTTCATTGAAACCTCTTGGACCCCAAGCCAGGCTGATGAATCAGAATCTACAGTGATGGGGCCCAGGAATATATTATCCTAGAATCTTCCCTGGATGACTGAGATGCAGTCTGACACTCACTCAATGACCACTATTTATCAGACAGAACCACTGTTTATCACAGAAAACACCAGAGTGAAACGAGCTATTGCAGCAAAGCAGATTGCCCAAGAGAGGGATGCCCCACTAGCCCAACCATGGAAGCAAGAATAATTTGTTATTCGGACAAGAGAGACACAGAAGAGTATCAGTTCACATTCCCCAGATGGCCAGTTTAGTTTTGACGGTGCCCCCTATTCAAGAATGTTAAACAGCTTCAAAACATCATTTATGCATTCAGTTTCTTTCTGAGACAACCAAAGGAATTCAGTGCAGAAATAGCATTTGCTCCTAAACCATGTGTCTCTGATTTCAGGAGCACCCCCTTCAACCCCCACATCTCTGTCCATGCACACAGGACCTCCTTCCCACATCCCCAAGGCTTGTTGAGGTTAGAGAATACCAAATTTTATTTTAGTTCTCGTTTATCCTTTCTCCTCTCTGCAAAATAAAAATTGATCTCTGAGGAGCACGGGTATTGGCTTAACTCGTTCTGAATTACTCTAATCTCAAGTGACTCTTTGTCACTCATCATTTTTACGGGAAGCAAGTAAGATACCTATTATCCTGTTATCTCCTCTAGAAAAGAACATTCTAATGGGAACTCTCTGTTCTGGTTTGCCAGCACCCGCAGCAGCCTTTATGGGGACTGAAGGTTTGCTTCTCCGACTCTTGCACAAACAAGGGGAGAGCCAGGTTTCTTACCATCAGCCACATCCACGTAGCCACATGACCCCTTCTCTGAGTAGAGGATCCTGGCACTGGGAGGCAGGCAGCCCTGGGTTCCGGTCCTAGGACGGCCCCGGAGTCCCACGGAGAATCAGTCATGTGTCTAGGCCTCTTGTTCACACTCTGTAAAACAGAAACAGTAGAGCACCTGTGGCACTGGAGTAGGGGCTGCGTGTGGAGAGAGGACGGTTTCGACATGGTTTTGCTCTGTTAAAAGGCTATGTTTTATATTATATTTTAGGTAGCATGACCAGATAAAACACAGACACCCCATTAAATCTGAATTTCTGATAAACATAACTTTTCAGTATAAGTTTGTCTCATGCAATATTTGGGACATATTTATACAAAAAAATTTATCCCTGTTTATCGGAAATTTGAATTTAACTGGGCTTCTTGAATTTTTATTTGCCAAACCTGGAAATCCTAATTTGAATGGAACAGTTTGTTGACACAAGTGAATTAAATTCCTAGACAGAGGAAAGAATGTACTGGGTTCTTTTTTTTTTTTAATATCTTTATCGAGATATAATTCACATACTTTATAATTCATCCAATTCAGTTATTTGGGGTTATGAAACCACCGCAGTTTAAGTTCAGAACATTTTTCGTTGCCCCAAAGAGAGCCCGATAGCCATTTACAGTCACTCTCCAATACCCACACCTGACACTCCTTCCCCTGCACTAATGTGCTTCCTGTCTCTATGGATTTGCCTATTCCGGACATTTCCTATAAATGGAATAACGCAATATGAGAGCTCCCATGATGGCTTCTTTCACTTACATGTTTTTGTGTTCCATCCACACTGTGTGTATGAGTATTTCATTCCTTTTTAGTGCCACGTCAGATTCCATTGTATGGATAGACCACATTTTGTTTATCCATTCATCACTTGATGGACATTT
The DNA here is from genome assembly GCF_036562045.2 of Rhinolophus sinicus. Classification (NCBI taxonomy): domain Eukaryota; kingdom Metazoa; phylum Chordata; class Mammalia; order Chiroptera; family Rhinolophidae; genus Rhinolophus; species Rhinolophus sinicus. The sequence goes on from NC_133757.1 coordinate 6,900,425, forward strand.
AGCTTGTTTCTACTTTTGTCTATTGTGAATAATGGAGCTATGAACAGCCATGTACAAGTTTTCATGAGGATGTATATTTTCGTTTCTTAGGTATATAAGTAGGAGTAGAATTACCGGGTCATGTGCTAACTTTAACTTTTGAAGGAAATTTTTTTGTAAATAAAGTTTTATCGACACACAGCTATGCCCATTCATTTATGTAGCATCTATGGCTACTTTTACCCTAAAACAGCAGAGCTGAGTAGTTGAGACAGAGCCCATGTAGCCTGCAATGCCCCAAATATTTACCAACTGAACTTTTACAGAAAAATGTCTCTGGCCTCTGGCACAGATAATAATAAAAAGTTGTAATGATGAGTTTTGAGTGTGTATTTCCTTTGTCTTTGATATAATTTATTTAATGGTAAGTCTATAAAATTTACTTTTTAATAATGGCTGTGTTTAAAACCTGGCTGGCAAAATTCCTGAAAATTTCAGTCGGCTTTTGCCAGCTGATTGGGTCCCACTCCACCCCTTGGCTTGCATATTGAGAAAAGGCTCCAGGTCTGTGCTGGCCCCGAGTTCAGTCAGAGCAGAGGCTTCTTCAAAAACGGCCTGCGGGGGTGGCTGGATGGCTCAGTTGGTTAGAGCGTGAACTCTAAACAACAGGGTTGCCAGTTCGATTCCCACATGGGCCAGTGAGCTGCACCCTCCACAACTAGATTGAAGACAACGAGCTGCCACTGAGCTTCCAGAGGGGCAGCCGGATGGCTCACTTAGTTAAGAGCGGGAGCTCTGAACAACAAGCTTGCCGGTTCAATTCCCACATGGGATGGTGGGCTGCGCCCCCTGCAACTAGATTGAAGGACAACGACTTGGAGCTGATGGGCCCTGGAGAAACACACTGTTCCCCAATATTCCCCATTAAAAAAAAAAAGTTGTCTTAAAAAAAAATGGCCTGCGGACAGGAATACTTAAGAAGGACAGCAGACCTATTGAAAGTGGTGAGGAGAAGAATGGGGCATCATCAGATCTGAGAGAAACTGCGGAAGGGCCCTTCCCGCCACAGTCAGGCTTAATTCCACAAGCAGAACCAAGACTGACACGCCCCAAAATGTCTGTACCCACGTCAGCGGGAGGCCTGTGGGTCCTACTATCAATAGAAATGGAAGTCTCATTAATCGATACAGTTTTGCCCCAGGCTGAATGCAGAAAAGTCTAACTCGCTTCCTTAAAAAGCCAAGGGTGCAGAAGCGACAGCGGTAGCATCCTTCACACCTAATGGGAAATCATTTGGAGTGAAAACCATGTGGGCAACCAAGAGCCTGCCGAAGAGCACACGGCTTGAATGTGTCTTCAGAAGGGATGCCTCTGGGATAAAGAGGCCCACACCCGAGGGGATACACACACTCACACGCGTGCACACACACAGACACATATACTACTACGTGTTGGTTCTGGGCCCGTCCCTTCCCCCCAGGCATAGTAGCTCCTGGAACCCCTTGCACTTCTGCGTCCTAAAACTATACACAACACAATGCAAGACACACAGGCCAGAAGTTCAACAACGCATCGCCGTGAAAGGGAAGAGGGCCCCTAGAGAAGGTGCTGACTATAGACTCCTAAGGACACTGGAAGGTGATGGCCATACTCTTCTCTGAGATTGTTTCAGGTGGCTTTTCCAGCCTGGCCCAGCCAAGCAGCTCCAACAGAGAGACAGAGAGAGAACTTTGTCTTTTCTCTTTTTTATTTTTTTGGCCAGGACACTTCTCCTCACCCTTGCTTGCCCTCTCCTGTTCTAGACAGGGCCACTCTCTGGCCTCAAGACGGAGCCTGCACTGTCCCTTGGATGGGACACCTGAGGGTGCTCATGCCCAGACAAAATGTACATTGCCTTGTCCTCAGGAGATGCCCTCAGCCCACTAGAACCACTCATGTGCTATCCTGCTAGTCCAACCAGCTAACTCTGAGGTACACAGAAGACACACAGATGAAGGGCACATGGCTGCCAGCCCCTGGGACCACCGACACACCATCACACCCTGCACAGCGACAGAGCCATCCACGTCTCTCCACAAAATAGAGAGAGAAGGGGACTGGCCCAAGGTCACTGAGTTGGGCAGGGATAAAACCTGGCACAGAATCCAGTTCTCCTTCCTTCCAAGCCTCTCAGAACTGAGCAAATCCCAGCTGCTAGGGAGGAAATGGCCCCTTCCCTCTACTTCCCGATTATCCACTAATAGCAGAAATTATCAGTGCAAACTTTCAAAACAATACAGAAGGCATAGTGATTGTTTTTATGGTGGGGGAGAGAGGAAAGAAGGAAAGAGAAACTTTATGCATAATAATTTTGGAGAACAAATAAGAAATGCAGGTGACGAGCCGGGGCCAGAGCATGGCACATTTAATTTCAGCCATGGCAGCAAGGGGTAGCTTCCACTGCAGCCATAATAAATTACATACAAGTGCCACCGAACAATAACAAAAAACTGTGGGCCATCTATTTCAGTCCCATTTACAAGAAATCAATATCAATACTTAATGCAATACTGGTGAAAAATGAGCAGAGATACAGAAAGCATAATAAACCAGGCATGGGAGGTGCACAGCGTTTCATTTTGGAAGAAAAAACTGTCTATATTTTCATGTTGAGGGATATTTCACCAAAACCATGTGCTGGAGGGATGAGGGTGTGCCAGATCTAAGTTTAAAACAACCTCTTTATTAAATTAAGAAAGTTCTCTAACCTGTGGATTACTGGCCAGATAAAATGCATCCACAGGGAAGGAGGCAGTTCATTGTTCATTGAATTTTCTTTTTTGTAACAGCCTTAGTTTTATCACGCACATCTCCGCAGTGTTGATGTTAATTAGCCTAGCTTTGTGTTTGGGGCAGACAGGAAGAAGATCCAGTTATTCTTGACGTCAAACCAGATAAATTCAGGCATCCCAGTCAGGTGTGGGGTGGAGAAGGCACATGCCAGGCCCAATGTACATCTGTGCACACATAACACATCCAAGAAGCTCCACCCAAAATGCAGGGTGCACCTGGATATGTGTCACCAGACAACTGCTCCCTCACTTTGGACATCTACCACCGTTCAGCTTGACTAGAATCAAGGCCGTCAGACCTCCTGGGCACCCGGCAGTGGGTCCAGAAGTGGCCCAGAGTCAGACCCTCCAAGCCAGCCCGAGGCAGAATAGTACTGCCTGGCCACAGACAACAGTGGGGTACGAATATAAAATCCTTTTATTTCTCTGAACACCAACCCCAACAATGCAATGCCCATGTCCCTTCCTTGTAGCATATCCCGTAGGTGCCTAAAACTTTCAGGTTATTTCGGTTGTTAAAATTGTGTCCAGTTTAAAACTCCAATCTCATACGCAACTTGAAGCTTCCTCCCTGCCCATCACTGGCCAGACTTACAGCTGCAGGGACTCAGGGAGAGCGGGTCCATTCTGTGACTCCCCTCCCTTCTCTCCTTGGAGTAGGTCATGTGTCACCTCCGAGGCATCTCTCTCCCTTTCTCCTGGCTTTCCTCCAGAAGGTTGTTTGGAGATGCAAACCCAAGGGTATCTGGATCCAAGGACAATGCTCTTATACCCTGCTCTTCTGCCTCCGTGTGGCCCCTAACCACGGAGACGCAGTCAGGCTGGGCATTGGACCCAGCAACCATCCATGGGTAGAGCTTGACTCTGGGGGAGCAGCTTGGCCTCACTGTGTGGACATTAGGGGAACAGCCAGCTAAGTTCCTGGTTAAAGTTCCATATCTGCCACCACAATGTTACTAAAATTTTGTGAAGGAAGAGATCACTATGGACTGAAGTCATCAAGAAGGACTTCCTGGAGGAGGTGAGATCCCACTAGAAGCTACTGTTTTCTTTATCACTTACTGTGTGGCAGTCGCTCTTCTGGGGAACTAACACTTATGAACACATTACATCCTTTCAACAACCTCATGAGGTAAGTGCCACTATTACTGCCATTGTAGAGAGGAGGACATGGAGGCCCAGAATGGTTAACTAAGTTGCCTGGGGTTACACAGCTAGTTAGTAATAGAGCCCAGATTTGAATTCAGGAAGTCTTATTCCAGAATCCTTGTCCACCATATGTTCTATCCCTGGGCCCTGAAGGATACATGAGGGGGACAATGGTTTGGGAAAAGGCTGCTGACCATCAGGCATGACCAGAGTACTTGAGCATTAGGGGTCAGAGGGGACTGTCATGGATGAAGCCATTAGGAGACAATCCCAGGCCTCATATACCTGACACACTGCTGGGCATTCTCCTACACACAGTGGGGGTCACTGGGGAGCAACATGGTAAGGTCTGAACATTAGGAAGATATTCTGATGGCTGGTCTAGGGGATGGATAGATGCAAGGAAGGCTAGAAGTGAGAAACTGAGCTGGAGGCTGTTGGTCTAGGTGAGGGAGCACAGGAGTTTGGCAAGGATTGCACCCGTGAGAACAGAGGCAATGTGGGGGCATGAGAGACCTCAGGAAGGGGAATTAAGAGGGCTTGTGCTCAAAGGAACGTGGAGGGAAGGAGGGAAGGAGACTGTGACGATGCCTGGTGTTCAGCCACACGTTTGAGTGCATGAGTATATCACTAACGAAGACAGGTGGAGATGCAGGCTTGAAGTGACCTGGAGACAATGTGATGGGTACCATTTAGGACAATGTGACTTTAAAGAGCCTGTAGGTCATCCAGGTGGAGGCACCCAGGATGGCTGGGGCTGGAGATACCAACCTGAGGTCTCCAGTGTCCTAAGCCGATGGCAGTCATGGTGGGAGGGACATGCCCATCACCGAGATTCTCAGCACCAGTGCCCTCTCCAAAGTGAACTGTCCGGGCGTTCACACCTGGGCCGATCTGCCGCCTGCGATGTCTTTGCAGTTTCCATTCTCTGTGTCCTGCATGTATCAGAGAGTCCCACGTTGGAAGAGGAGAGTGACTTCGCAAGTGGACCCCCTCACTCGCAGCCAGTCCCCTCTCTCCTTCACAATGAGCCAGGGCTTTTGTCTGATTGTTCTTTTGGTTTCATTTGTAGTCTTCTGTTCTCTAGCAACCGAAAACGCTTACATGAATACACTAATCTGAAGAGACTGGCAAACAGCATCCAATGCCTCCTCATTCTGGCTTGTTTTCCTTTGGGGGGCACTTGGTGTTGGTAACACACACTCATTGATTCACTCATTCCCCAGCTAGAGGTGCGGAAGGTTCGAGAGCATGTGGTTCCTTCCACCTGGGAACCAGCAGCACAGCTGAGCTGGCAGTTTGCAGAGCCTTGAAGGATGGGAAGGAGGAGTGATTAATCAGATGATGAGGGAGATAGCATCCCACACAGAGGGACCAAGTGAGCCATCAGGTGGCAGCCAGCCAATGAATGGCAGGCTTGAGAAAGGTGAGTGGTTAGAGGGTCATGGTGGGTTTGAGAAAAAGAGATGATCATTGTGCTGACTGCCATCCCTCTGACAAACTCCTATGCAACCCCTAAGTGCCAATTCAGGCGTCACCTCCTCCGGGAAGCCTTTCCGCCAGGCATAATTGGATGCTCCCCTGTCTCCATCTTCACAGTCCCACTTGTGCAGGGATTCTTCACACATCGGGCAGGGGCAGAGAGGTCGGCTTACCTCTCTTGGTTGAACTTCGAGCTTCCGCAGGGCACAGACCCTGTCCCACTCTTTTTAGCCTTCTTAGCCCTTGGCACAGGCCTGAAACCCAGCAGTGCACAGCCAAATGTCCCAGCTACGCCCTCATGGGCATGTCGAGCAGATTACAGGAAGCCAGCTTCGTAAAGGGTCTTAGCACAGGGCTCCAGCCAGTGCACAACGTCAGCTCTGCTATTACTGAATGTTCGCTACGTCACGAGTAAACTCTGCAATACCCCACCCCTCTCCTTACTGGCACATTTCACAGCAGCACTGGATGAGAGGCGGCCATAGAGGTGGAGATGATTCTCTGCTCCACTCACCCTAAGCCCACGGAAAGTCTTAGGAGGATAACGGGGAAGAGAAAAATAATTTTTAAACATCTCTCCTTTCGTGTCTTTATTGTCAAATGAGAATATGACACTTTTTGAAATTCTCTAAGTAAGTGTGCAGAGATATTTCTGCAGGAAATAGTGTGGGGGGTGGGGTGATTATGTGAGTGTGTATGAGTGTGTGTCACCTCTGTCTGTTCTTTAACAATTACGTGGCCCAAAGCAGGTGGCTTCGAAGCTTAATTAATTCTCTGCTGGAAAAATGTGAGCTGTAAAAATCTAGTGATTTGGGATCCTAGACTCTGCTGTAGCAGGACGATGTTTCGGGTCCAAAGCCAGGTAAGTAAGAAAGGTAACTTTCGCTTAATGTAAGTGAACTTCTTTTCTACGTTGAGTCCTCATTTCCCTGAAACTCACTTTCAGCCAATTCAGCACTGGGTTAGCCACCCTGGGGGCCACACGTGGGGTTGTGCCAGGCTGACATGTGGCTGAGTGTTTGGTCCTGGTCTCTGTCATCTCACCATAAGGCCGGCAACATGTCCTCAGGCCCTGCTGGTCTCAGCTCCTGAACCACTCTCGTGGGTCCATGGAGGACCCTGCTTTGCCCCTGCCTCTCAGCTCATCCGCATGGTCCATGGGGGCATTCTCTCTCTCTCTCTCTTTCTGTTTCTCTCTCTCTGTGTCTCTCTCTGTCTCTCTCTCTCTCTCTGTCTCTGACTGTCTCTGTCTCTCTCTACCCCCTCCCCACTTTCCCTCTCCCATCCCCCTACCCACCCACCCTTTCTCTGTCCACCTGTTCAGCACCCAGCGCCATCTGGCCACGGCTGCCCACTCTGGGGTCATTCGAGCTCCCAGGACCTGGACACCCCATGCCTGGTTATTTCTGCCCTAGGGCTCTGGCCATGATGGGTGCTGTCCAGTTCTGGGATCCCACCTGCTCCCCAGGCCTTACCCCAGGGCCGGGAGATTTGTGTCCCATCCGCTTTCAGTCCCCAGATCTGGGGAAAGGTCAGCTTATCCCTCCCTTTCCAGGAGTGTCAAAACTCTCTCTTTCCCTCTCACTTCCTCTTTTAACCCCCCCCCCCAAATTAACTAGTCATAGGGTAGGAAAAACTGGCTTTGCTTGATTTGCATTCCTTCAAATAAATTCCACTGCTCAGACCCAGGCTGCTGGAAGGCAGAAGCTGTTTATTTGACTCTTTGCTCTTCGGCTGCCTATGTTGGGGGATGGGAGGCAGGTAGCAGGAAATGCCAGGGAAAGCAGTCTGATTGATATCACACAATATTAGCCTTCCAGGAGGCATGCCCAGTCCAGGCTTCCTGGGTTTATGCAGATGACCCAGGGCAGTGGGGCTGCCCCCAACTGCCTTAGAGGCATCATGGCCTGGGTGTGGGGTGGGGAGCACGGGGACCGCACTGCCGGCTTTGAATTCCTGCGCTACTCCTTCCTCCCTGTGAGACCAGCATCTCCTCCCTCAGCACCTCAAGCTCCATATGTAACAGCACCATCTTGTCCCAGGACTGCTGGTTAGAGAAGTGACTTAAGAGGGACCTGGAGAGAGCCACGGAGACGCCCCATCTGTCCCCCATCTATTCTCCTCCACAGGATCGATCACTCACACCGATGGTGTGGAAACGACTAGAGAGAAGGCAAAGCATGTGCCTCCTCTGAAAATGCAACTCTAACCCTCTCCCCGGGTCACTGACTCCGTTTGGGAACAGCCAGACGCACAAAACAACCCCCTCGTCTCATTCGGCAAGGCTGGGAATGAGACGAAACTGCACAAAAGAGGTTGTGCTCACGCTGCCAGCTTCCCAAAGTCACTCTTCCTCGACGGCTGCTAACACTCTTTGTCCTCTAAGAATAAGTCACCTACCCTAATGGCCGGACCAGTGTCCTCTGAACTTCCGGGAAGAGGAACCGAGAGCCCCTTCCGACCTGTCTGCGGACGCGCTTCCTAACACCAGCTTCCCTGACACCGCCTGCCTTCCCAGGTGCCTCCCACCTCTGGGTCTGTTTCCAGGGGACAGCGCCCAACTTTTGTCTTGTTTCAACGAAGCCCAAGTGAGAGCTTCCTGGAGTCGGCGAGGTTGCTTCCTGTGGCTGAGTGCACACGCCCAAAGGCCTGGGTCCCGGGCTGCTCAGTCCTCACACCTTGTCTCAACAACTCAGCTGCTTCTCAGTGGATTTCACTTCCAGCTCCATGTGCCTCCTCTTCCAGGAAGTCCCTGTGGGGTGAGGGACGGGACCTCAGAGACAGCCGTCACCCCACTGCTGTCACTATCGGGGACTGGTCACGGCCTGCATGCTATTCTGTTTCATCGATGGACAGTGGCCATGGAAACACACTGGGGCGAGGAAGAGGTGCCAGGACAGAGAGTTCACCTGCACTGAACATCTGCTCAGCCCAGACACTGAGGAAAGGTGAACTGTTTCTTGTTTGTTTTGTCTTTGTCATAAACTCTAGGGAATAAAAGGAATTTTCTTCCCTGCACCCACCCCACCCCCAGGTGGGCCAGAGTTCTTTAGAATCTGACCTCTCCTTACTCCCCGTGGGGCTGGTAAAACCTACTCCCTGTAGGTTTTAGGGATTTTCATCTCTGAAAAGAGCTTGTCAGGACCCCAGAGGCTGCCCTAAACAGACCTTGTTTTCAATAGCAACAGGGCACTTCTCTGGTCACCCCTGAGGGTAGGGGAGGGAGGGACCTGGGCTTCAGGTGGACCTGAGGGGGGGGGTGGGCGTGCCCGGACTGGGACAGGAGGCCCTCGTGAGGGTTCAGGGAGAGGAGGACATTTGGAGCCCATCTGCATGCATGCGCTGGGAGGGCTGAGCCTGGGGCAGGGGCGCCCGGGGAGCCTGGTGCCTGTGTGCTGCCAGGGTCCTTTGGCCTCGCGGCACAGAAGGACTGTGGCCACCAAGAAACCTTCCAGCGGGACCTGGGAAAGGAGCCTATTCAGTGGTGACCAGGATGGCCGGAGGCCGCTCATGGCTGCTCACGCCAGAATCTCGACACAATCCCGAGGAAGAGAAGGTGCCCCTAGATGACAGGTGGGGAATTCTTGCCAAGTGGACAAGGTGAGGCCAGATGGGATTTAATATAGAAACATAAAGAAGTGAAACACTGATTGCATCTCAAGTATAGGGAATGATTCGTATCTTACAAATGTTATCCCACCTCTGGCGTGATTCCTATTTTACAAATGAGGAAATTAAGGTACAGGGAAGGTGAGTGATATTCCCAACTTCATATAGCCTGTGTATATTAGAGTCCACAGTCAGGACCAGGTTTGTCTGACTACACAGGACGTGCTTGTTAAGCTTCCCCTGGCAGCCCAGAGACATAAGTTAGCATGAGGCTACAAGGTGTGATCAAAAATTATGGTGAATGCTGCCGCCGAGTGCCATCCAACAGAAAGGCAGGGATCTTCAATACGGGAAGTGACGCATCAAACCTTAGTAACAGTGTGTGACAAGTTTCAACTTCTTCCATGCAGCCAGTTGGGTGTGAGCTACAGTTGAGAGAAGCTGTGTTTTAAAATGTACCATAAGTCCTCCTCCACCATGACAATGCTCCGTGTCACACATCGCTTCTGATACGGCAATTTCTGTCAAATAAACACAATACTGTGTGTCCTCATCCCCTTATTCAGTCACATGGATCTGGCACCGTGCGACTTCTGGCTCTTCCCCAAAGCCAAAATGATTCAGGGCATCAAGGCAGCCATGACAGCGCAACTAAAGACACTCACGAAAGAGGACGTCCAGAACTGCTTCAGAAAGTGCCAAGAACGATGGAATAAGTGTGTTTGAAGCGAGGGGGAGTATTTTGAGGGGGGTTAATGGCGATGTGTCTCTTACTGTAATAAGCTTTTAAATTTAAACATTCACTGTGTTTTTGGTCACACCTTGTGCTTAGTGGCAGGGGCCGAATGGTCAAGTGTCAGCACCTGGGATAATGCTGGTTTCAGAGACAGAGCATCTCTTGCTGGGGTCATCCTCTCAGGAACAGACTGATCGCAGGGATTCTTCTAGACCTAGAGGCAGAGGCCCTCAGCGTTCTAAGTCACAGCCCGTCACCTGTGAGATGGGTACAGCCAGACAGGCTCTGGCCCCACACGAAAGGTTTGAGGAGGGCATGAGAAAGTATGTATAAAAACACTTTATAAATTGCAAATGCTGAATAATGCCTACCCCCAAAAGATATCCACACCCTAATCTGTGGAAGCCATGTTATCTTATATGTCATAAAAGGGGGGCGCGGGTTAGACGTATGAATTACATCGAGGATCTTGAGGTGGGAGATCATCCTGGATGAGTTGGGTGTTCCTTAAATGCAGGCACACGCGTCCTTATACGAGGAAGGCAGAGGAAGATTTTACACAGACACATGGAGGAGAAGGTGATGTGACCACAGAGGCAGAGAATAGAGCAGTGTGGCCGCAAGCCAAGGACTGCTGGCCGCACCAGAAGCTGGAAGAGGCGTGGAATGGATCCTCCTCTGGAGCCCGTGGAGAGAGCCCCACCCTCATCTCACCCCACCCCTACACACACCTTGATTTAGGCCCAGTGAGGCTAGTTTGGGCCTTTTTATAAGAGAATAAATTTCTGTTAAATTTTAAGTCACCAAGTTTGTGGAATTTGTTACAGTGACCGTAGGGCACTAATACAGTGCTACACACAAAAAAGAAACAATGCTCCCGACAAACAGATGTTCACAGAGGTAAGAAAAGGTTCTGTGTGTGTGGAGAACAGTGAGAACCATTCTTGCCCAAATGGACCAGCCAGGGCCAAATTGGGGCAATTGTCTAAGAGAAGGAAATACACCACAGATGCAGACATTTCCCTACGACCGACCCATCACCTCCACATCCAGAGTGGAGTTGCTTTTATACCCAGAGAAAGTTGCTTTTATTATGGCAAATGCTGGGACCTGCTGGTTTTGTATGACTTGAGTCCCTCCGTTGTAGTCATGAAGCCACGGCCTCTGTCCACATATTTCATATCAGTCAGCATCTCACGGAGCCCCAAGCCCCGGCACTTTTTAAACAGCACTCTGGAAAAGCGTAGCCAATGCCCCTTAGGAAACTGGGACTAAAAAGGTCACTGCAAGTCCCCTCCCCTGGCTGGCCTGGCTCTTTGTTCCTCCAATGGCCACGACTGACACAGGGAGGCCCAGGGCCAGGCCTGGCCCCTGCAGAACACACCAGCACCCAGAGCCATCGCTCCTTCTCTTCCTGAAGCCCCCAGTAGGCCTAGCCTGGCTTCCAGAAACACGTTCCAGTGACGCTCTGGTGTGATTCAGTTTTTGTTACTTCCTGAGCGTGACTAATCCAATTTGTCCCTTCCCTGCCGTATACACGGAGTCCTTCCCACTCTCCTCTACACTGAAAGAGTGGCCTATTGTGCAGCAAGAAATCCATGCTGATCAATTCGGGCAGGCTGCATAAGGATGGCAAATTACACGAATATGAGTTAGGCATAACTATGATTAATCCTTTGGTCAGCCAGAGCCCTGATTCCCGTCATGCCCATGGGCAGCTCCGAGGTGACGGCGCTAAGGACGGCACTTCTCATGGCCACAGCGCCCAGACATTCATTACTGTGATGTCCCCATCACTGAGCCTACTGATGAGATTATTGATCCCAGGAAATAATTATATGAAATGCATCACAGTACGCGTGAGCCATTGTCTTTGTAATTATTTATTGGCAAGGGATGTAAGCTTTTTGTCATTTTAGAACAGCCTCACTTTTATGAATTAATTGATGGCACCTTTTCAAACTAACAGTTGGTACTTTCATTGGGAGAAAGAGCAGAGAAGGGGAGGAAAGAACAAGAAGAAGGAGTAAAACCCAACATGCAGGAAAGGCCTAGGAAAATGGGAAATCCAGTACCCAGCAGATGGTGCTGTAATCAAATTCTAAAACCTGTTACACCAGATGCTTAGAAAAGTGTTAGGGAAGGGAGGGTAGTGGAAAGCTTTCTAGAACTAAAGGGACACAGTTAAATGGATTCAGCCATTTCCCTCACTTTAGATAAAGAGGAGGAAGTGGTGGTGGTGATGGAAGCAGACTAGGAGGGTTTCTGCCTCCAAAGGAGTCTATATAAGGAGATGTCGGGTGAGCACAGCACCCCCACCCCAGGATTGGTCTCATGACAATCCCAGGAAAATCAGCTGATGGAGAAAAGGCCCTTTTCCTACTGAATCTTGAAGCAACACCGAAAGATACCTTTCATTTCGCTGTAATGAGTCATTCATTTATAAATATCGTTCATAATTATGGAAATTTGTCTATGAAAAATGGTCCTGGGATTTTTGAAGTAAATAACTAGAATAATGCAAGGTGGGTGGTGAGTGTGTGAATGAACTGTTTCTTATAGTCTCTGTTGGTTTGCTGGCTCGCTCCAGGGCCCCTCCAGACCCCTTTGGATCCAGCCTTTCTTCAGAGTGGCTGAGGCCCCCTCAGCTAAAGATGAGACATGATCTCAAAAACACCTGATTACAGCCTGTTGTTCTGTGGGCAGCTGGTGAGAAGGGAGAGATAACCAGCGTCCGGTAAGCAAGGGTGTGTGGGGAGATCTGTGGTTTTGCACTCAGTGGTGGCTGCCCCAGCACAGGTGGCACTCTGTACCCCCTAAACCGCTGCCTCTGACTCCCCCATGGGCTTTGCTAGGCCTTCAGTGACATGGGGTGCACCAAGCCGTCTTCATACGGATGTAGAAGCCCCCCACCCCCCACACTGGGTTTCAGACTCAAGGCTGGCTTGTTGACAAATCCCCCACACGCCCAAGAACGTATCTGTCCTTTGCAAGCATTCCAAAGGTGTCTGGGAAGAATTGCAAGGGTAAAAGTCAAGGCCAGGCACCTAAATTGAGCAGTGGCTTGATTCCTGGGGACAGTGATGGGCTGGACACAGACGGGTCCGAGGCTTCACTGGGAGTGGAACTCGGGTTTGGGAGCTGTTGGAGCCATGTACGTTTCCATGGAGAGGCAACTGCTCAAGTGATGCTGGTCCCATCCCAGGGGCAGAACCAGGACAAAGGGAATATATGGGGCTGAGGGGGGCTTCATGGGTGAAGTGAACCTTGAGCTTGACCCTGAAGGCCCAGTAGAATGTGACTGGGGGTGGGTCCCTAGAGGGGGGTCAGGCAGGGGTGGAGACAGAGCAGCAGAGCAGTCAGGGGGTGGGAGGCCCAGGGAGGAGTGGGTCCCACTCAAAGGCAGAGGGAGAAGCTCAGAGCAGAGACGCCGCAGGACAGGGGTCTGAGCAGGAAGGCCCACATCCCCACCCCCGAATGTCTCACTGGGAACACACCGGCAAGTCCCCATGGGGCTGGCACCATGTGCTTCCCATGGGCCACCACGCTGCTGATGTCACAGATGTGCTGTAAAAACCATGTGGAACACCCCAGGGGCAAACATGGTAACTTTAGGCAGTGTGCCTGCAGCTGCAAAGCCACAAAACCTGCTGTCACCCTTGCTACTATCAGCAAATCTCTCTCCAGGGAGCAGCGCAAATGCATCAGGGAAGCGTTTTCATGTCTACCTTCTCAGGTGCTCTGCCGTCCCTCCCGTCCCTCCTTTTCAGTACAGCATGGCGAATTCTGCAGTCAGCCAGCATGCAGCTGGCCCCAAATTTACCACCATCTCCTGTAGCCCTTAACAGCAGCAATGCCCACAGCTCATCACCAAAGGGACCAAAATAAATGAACTTTTTTCCTAACTGAGAAAATGAATCAGAGGTTCAAAACCAGCGGGAGAACTCTGTGAACAGCCTCAATATAACAGTTGCGTGGAAACACCCAAATCTCCAGTCAGCCAGGGTGGACTCTATCCTTTACTGAATTCAAGCGGCCAGCGGCCTTAGATGCAGCACCCTCACGCCCTGACCCTCATTTCTGCCCCAGGCCCAGGACACAAGCTCTCCACAACCTTTGGCCAGGGTGATCCTGTCATGAAGGCCACACCCGCCCCACCCCTGCTGACATCTCCTTGCCAACACTGACCAAGGTCTCTAGGCTAGAGTGAGCACCAATGTAAAGGTTAATTTCCTATGTCAACTTGACTGGACACGGGGTGCCCAGATTAAACACTATTCCAGACGAGATTAGCATTTGAATGGGTTAAGTCAGTTAAGAAGATGGCCTTCCCAGTGTTCATGGGCCTCATGCCATCCTCTGAGAGCCTGAATAGAACCAAAGGCAGAGATGGGACATCCCCGCTTGAGCTGGGACATTGGTCTTCTCCTGCCTTTGGATTTACACCACCAGCTCCCCTAGTTCCCAGGCCTTCAGACTTGGACTAGAACTATGCTTCCCTGGGTCTCCAGCTTGCAGACGGCAGACTGTGGGACTTCTCAGCCTCCATCACCGCATGAACCAATTCCTCCTAATAAATAAATATGTGTTTCCTATCGGTTCTGTTTCTCTGGAAAGCCCTGATATCACAGAACAAACACCTGTAATACAACTAACAGTTTATGCTAAAGAGTCAACCAAAGACAGACCTTGCAGATAGTTTTATCTCAATCATATCACAGTCCTTTTAGCTGCTTCTCAACAAAGCCAAGAAAACTTTCTCAGGGACCGCTCCGGCATCTAGGACACTGAGCGCTGATGGAACCCTGGAATTGAGGAGACACCGAGCTCGCCGCAGGGTTCAGGGATCTGCTGACTCTCTCTTTTTCGGGAGGATCTTTAGGCAGCATCTCCTCCCTTGCTAGTGGAGGTGGGGTTGGTAAAGACCTGGGGCCTCAGAAAGCAGCAGATGAAAGGGTGGGAGGGAGGGGCAGGGAAAGTGGGTCAGAGGACGAGCCCACCTCAACCCCCTCTGCTTTTTGATTTTCACACCCAACACTTGGTGTGGCAGTCCACTTCCATCAAGTAAATATTTAGACTGTTGCCTAAACATTTTTGCTATTTATTGCATTGAAAAAAACTGCAAAATCTGAAAACTTTTTCATAAATCACATTTGCATGTGTAACTCTCTCACGTTCCCGACTACTGACCTACAGGTAGGTTTCCTTGGGTTACAGAATTTCATTTAAGCCACAGTGGGTTCCTGCTAGTAAGGGATTTCAAGCAGCTGTTAAAGTCAGTTCTAAATGCAATACATTTGCACTGTGAGGGGGGATGTTGCCAAAAATCATAATTATGCCTGATAGTTCTTACTGATGACTATATTCCTGACACGCATTTGTGATGAATCTACCACTTAGATGACATGCCCAGAGAAACTCACTAATGATCACCATGATCCCATGTTTTATTTGCATCTTCCTCAAGGCACCCAAAGGTCACGTGTCGTGTGCATCAGCTGACTCTCAGCCAGTTAGAAATGGGCTGGTCCCTCCACCATTCTGAGCGTCAGTCCTAGGTCTGTGAAACTGTAGGTAAACTGCAGACCTACTGTGTGTCGTGTACACGGTAGGCATTCCAGAATTACTTCCTAGATGAATGAATGAGTGAATGAAGAGAAAGTGATTCATAAGCTGTAAAGTACTTTACAACGTAGGAGGGATGAATCATTGTTATTTAATTTCACGATCTAGTCACTACAAAGAGTCCTGAGCAATGATCAAGCTTTGAAAATAATGAAAAACATGGCTTCACCCCTCCATTCAAACAACAAATCTTTTTTGAGGGCCATATCGCTCTCAAAAAAGCCCAAGGGATTCTGGGAACAGAGCAGTGAACAAGAAAGACACAGCTCCTGACCTCATGGAATTTAGCCTGGCAGGGAACCAGAAGAGTAAACAAGTAATTACACAGGCAAGCATTTAATTACAGGTGTGATACAAGCCATGAAGGAAAAGCGTAGGGTCCTGTGAGAGCAAACAATGGGGCCTGCCCGGGCTTAGGGGTCAGGTGTCCCTACAAGAGTGACATTGAAGCTGACACCTGGGGAGGAGCAAGAGTTGGGAAGATTAGAGCAAAGAGAGAGCATGAGTGTGTTCCAGGACTGCAAGGAAGGAAAGGAAATTAGACCCAGAAGATTGGGGGAGGCAGAGGTGGCTGGGCAGGAACTTGAGCACCATGAGGCCAGCAAAGGTCCCCTCCCATGCACCCACAATTGGCTTGTGTGGGACGGCAGCAGTCACAGTAGAAAGGACCAGAGGTGAGGGAATGCCCTGGATCTCAGCGGTCCCCTGCACGTCCCTCTCTGCACTACAGGGGCAAAGCCAGACTGAATCAAGGGTCCTTCTCTGCGTGGCTCTGGGTTGAGGTCAGCCTATGAGCTTGCTGTGCGAGATTGAAAGGCGGACAAGAGGAAGGAGCCATTATTATTCTCCAGCAGCCTCTGCCGGCAGATATACAGACAGAGATCACATCTACAGACTGAAGTCCAGTCACCCACTTTGGAGCCCCAGGCAGGTGAGGCTGGCAGAGGCAGCCCACAGCCAGGCTCTGAAGGCCCAGGCTGGGCACAGGGGAGAAGCTGGGCATCTGCTAAGCAGCTGCTTCCCAGGGCTTCCCAAGGCTGGGCAAACCCTAACCTCCTGGATTAAATGTCTTTTTACTTGAGATACCTTAGAGTACCTTCCTAAACCTGGGACCCCTGTCCTGGAGGAAATGGCCCTGGTAAAGCATCTCACCCAAGACTGTAGTGTTTGATAACAGACTGCTACAGCCCTCCCAGGCTGTTTGCATTTTAAAAGTCACTGCTTGGAGAGGTCCACAGGTCACCCAGACAGCTCTACAGGGGGTGGGGGCAGGGGTGTCTTCAGGCTAGCATCACAGGAGTCGGTCCCTGTAGGCAAATGACAACTGTAAGAGCAGGTTGCATCAATGCAGTTGGTGACACTATAGGAAGCAAGTCAATTGGTCCAAGACAAAAATCAATTTGAATTTTGTCTGGGGACTGTGCTGCCAAGACCCGCCTCAGTCCCCAGGGGAGGAGAGGAACAGTCCAGGCTGATTAATTCCTCTGAGAGTCACTTTGAAGCCAAAGTGAACGCTTCAAATTTAAGTACAGAAAGGGCTCAAATGCTGTTGCCAACTAGAGAGGTGAATTTCAGTTCTTTCACACCTAACCTTTCATTCTTGGAGGTAAGACTTCTACACAGAATGGACCTCATCCTTCTAAGATGGTGCTGGCAGCAGGAGGAAGGGCTCATCCCTGCTAAACCAGACTGAATAAAAACAAAACAAAAAACAAAAACCAAAAAAGCCACAGCCCTAGAAGCCAGATGTCATCCTAAGGCCTGCCTTAATTTTCTACACCACCTCTGTTTATTTCCAAATCTTGAAAATACGCCAATTTTGAGAATGCAAGTGTGACTAAAAAGTAGAAGATTATAATCGAAGATCTCACGGGTTCAATTCCAGGTAATTCTCTCTTCTGAAAAATTGCCACCTTTTTTCTTTTGCTAGGGTAATAAAATTTCCATAAACTATCACACCCTTAGCAGCTAGGAAGCCCAAAGCCAATGTTCCCTCAGCCTCGTGGCAAACAAATCTGCTTCCTCTTTATTTCTGTGAATTTGATTTTCTAGGTTTTAGTCTAAAATCCTTAATGTGTACATAGCTTGTAAACACTTTTACATCATGGCATTTATAAGTAGAGGCTGACTTTAAAAATATAAACAAACCCATAAATACCAGGCAGAGAGAGAGGACAACAGATGACAGAATAGATTAATAGAATCACACAGATCAAACCTTAGCACCGGGGGTGCGGGTGGGGGTGAGCAAGAACTATAGAGGAAATGTTCGAACCCCCTTAAATAGCGAGCTACGGCCACCGGTGATTCTGGGCTCTCATTTCAAATAGGCACCATTTGAGAAATGTCCTCTTCTGAAACATAGGAAAATGAGAAATTATAGAGCCTATCTAACAAATCAAAAATAAATGAAGTAACAACATAAAGGTAGATTTGCCGTTATTTATAATTTACCATTTTTACCTTGTTTTCAATTGTCTCTCGTCCTCTTCATTTGAGGAGCCCATTACATTTTATTATGCTAAACCCTATCTTCTGTCACATAAATTACAGTTAAAGATCTTAATATTAAAGCCTCTTAGCTCTGAGATCATATTTCAAGCTTTGTTCAAACCAGACGTTAATGCTGGAATTGAACACAGAACACTTCGTCATCATTACCTATGATCTCAAAAGTATAATACAATTTTTGCTATATATGGCACAAAAATGCCTCTTGGTATAACACTGAATTATGGAGATATATTGATTTCTGCAGTATTTTGACAAAACAATAAAACTAAACCTGTTAGCTCCTAAACAGATACCCAGACATTCACCCAGCCATGATAGCAACGGTCATGAAGATAAAGGTTTCATTTAGCCCAGTTAAAATAGGAAACGACGCAAACGCGCGTCTGTCCTGGCAGTCCCTGCTGCACGTACTTGTGTGGTCCCTTTCTCTTCTCAGGGGCAGAACAGGAGAGGAGAGAGAGAGCCAGTTTGCCATTGGGTTGCCTTGGATGGAAATCCCAAGCCTGCCCTCCCTTACCAGTTGGGGAATCTCGGCCCATTAACCCAAACCCTGGGAGAGCAGCAGGACCCCATCGGTACACAAAGCCATAGCAGCCTCATGGGATTATCAAGGAAAGGAAATGCATTAGTACGTACGCACAACGCACCTAGCCTACCCTCGGACCCGGGATGCAGTAGGTGCTTGATAAATGACGGCTGTCAAGATTATGAGAGAACATTGCACAGACGGTGTGTGCCCCTTGCCCACACACTGCTGTGAATGAATTAGAAGACGGGCCAAGTTCCCATCCGGCCTTTATCACCATCTTTCCTTGTGATCCTGTGCAAACCATGTTTGTTTTCCAAGTCTCCATTTCCTCATCTAAAAAGCGGGGATAATCATGCCAGCCCGGGCAAGTTCAGAGGGTTATTTGGGGATAAAGCGCAATAAGAGAGGTGACAGTGCTTTGCAAAGGGAAAAATGCTACACGTGCATAAAGGATTATTACCACAAATCTGTCTTGCGGTTTGAAATGGTAAGCACCCTCGGAGTGTTATGTCGTTCCAAATCAGGCATTTGGCCAGCACAAAAAGAGAACTTCCCAAGGAATAAATCAACGTGTCCTTTTCCCCTTAGTAATGCTGATGATAATGGCACCACAACCACACAACTAACTTTCCCCTCCAGTCACGATAAGAATAATGCTGCCGCCACAACAACTCACATTTATTAAGGTCCTACTATGACCCAAGCACTGGAATGCTATTTTCACATCAAATAGTTATTCCATTTTATTCTCACAACTGCTACCGTCTGATCTGTATTGTACAAATAAGGAAACTGAGGCCCAGTGAGGCTGCACCTTACTCTTGTGTCACGGCTGCAGAGTGCCAGCCCAGGACTGGACGTGGGTCTGCCTGACTCCAAGTCTGGGGCCCTGTCCACCATGGCTCTCCAGATCTATCCAGGGTACCCTGCGTCATGTCTGTCCAGGTGGTTGCGGAACAGCTGAGGTCCTTGGGTGAGTTTTCAGTCATCGTGCAAGACTATTGCCGAGCCCGAAATCACCAGACCCAATTGTTAGCACCTGCTCTGCACCAAGGGTTTGTTCACACTCCAATCCCCAGACCTGCTGAAAACCCACACTGGCCCAGGGAAAACTTAGAGCCTGGAAACACACAGTGAACTTGGACATGATTCCTGGCTGTGGGTTCTGCTGGGGAAGAGGGGGACTGCAAAGCAGGAAGGCCAGCGTTTACTCTTGCCTGGCTGAGCAAGGCTCCCACCTTCTGTGACCGTCAGCTTCCTCCTCTATAAAATAGGAAACTACCAGAAATGTAAATAGCCATAACTCCTCCCTGACCAAACCGTGGCGCAGTGAAGTGAGATCGTGGGTATGAAACAGCTCTGCAAACACTCCGACTCGGCCCCCGTGTCTCAGCCCCTTGCTCCCCGTGGGGTGTGGGACCCCACCTTGGTGCCGTCACGCAATCACATCAACCGCATTTCCTGTCCGAAGGCCAGGTTCACCCACAGAGACGTACGAGCTCTCCCAACAACCCCACCGTCAACACGAGCGTGCGACCTGCAGAGCCCATGATCTTTGCCGCTGTCAGGCCTCCCATGTAGCAAGGGAAGTGTGTGCGATATGCCAACACCTGCGTGTGACAGGCACACTCCCTTGTCAACCACATCAGAGTCCTCCCACTGGTCTCAGGATAAAAACAAAGTCTTAGTACCGCCTGTGAGGCCCCCCTGTGCCGACCTCCAACCAGACACGACACACCCTGCCCCTCAAATCCACTGCCCCGTTGGCCTATTTACCTTCTAGCTTCCCTTCAGATTTCCACTCAATCATGGTGTCATCGTGTCTCACAGAAAGCCTTCCCCTAAATACATGTGATGTTAGGACCTCTAGTTCTTAGTTCCTAACACAGTAGTCATTTTACGTTGATGTGTGATTCTTTTGTGTCTATCTATTCCCTAGATAATAAATTCCATAGGGGAAGGGGACATGTCTATTTCACTATTATGTAACTCTAGAGAGTAGCACAGTGACTGTCACCTAATACATTCTCAGAATAAACATCAAATTAGTTTACAGTTGGAAACCGACATCCCTCTCACCTGCCCTCTTCACCTGGATGCTTAGGCCTTTTAATTCAGTTGAAAAATATTGATGAACCCAGACCCATCTCATACCACACACAAAACTCATTTGAAGTGGATCACAGACCTAAATGTAAAATCTAAAACTAAAATAATTCTACAGGAAAACACAGAAGAAAAGTCTTCACGATCTCCATGTAGACGAATATTTCTTAGATAAGACACAAAAAGGATTAACCCTAAAAAGAATAAAACCATAAATTGGACTTCATCGAAACTAAAAGCTTCTGCTCTGCTCTTCAAAAGAAACCCATTTCAAAAATGAAGAAACAAGCCACCGCTTGAGAGAAAATATTTTCATGTGTGTCTAGGACAAAGGTCTTATATCCAGAATATGTAAAGAACTCTTACAACAAGACAAACCAACCAATAAATAAAATGGGCCAAAGACTTGAACAGGCGCTTTGCAAATGAAGAGGCACAAATGGGCAACGATCACGTGAAAAGATGCTCAGTCATCAGACGTCAGAGACACGAAAATTAAAGCCACAGGAGAGACCACCTTTTAACCAATAGAATGGCTAAAATTCAAGACTGATGAGACCAAGCGTTATCAAGGATGGAAGCAAATGGAACTTTCATATACTCCTGGTGTGACAGTGAAAATACCAAAGTGACAAAACTACTTTGGAAAAACCACCTGGCCTTATCTTATACAGTTAATTATACACTTAACATCCCAGGCTTTTACCCAAGAGAAATGAGAGCATATGTTTTCACAAAGACATATATACATGAATGTTTGCAGCTTCTCTGTTCCTAATAACAAAACCTGGAAATAGCTAGAATGTAAATCAACAAGAGAATTGATAGGCTGTGGTACATCCATACACTGGGGCACTCAGCCATACAACTGTCCCGAGTGCTTAGCGAAAACATGAATGAAACTCAAGGACATTATGCTGAACGAAAGAAGCCACACATCAAAGAGTAGAAAACGTATGATTTCACTTACGGGGCGTCCATTCAAGAACAGGCAAAATTCCATTGTGTGGGAAGTCACGACATATCCACGCCTGCTACAGGAGATGGGCATGGAGTTATCACAAAGAAGGCAACCTGAACTCTCTCCGACAGGCACCATTTGGAGCTTGATCAGGAGTGGATTTGCTGGACACAGAGTGTGTTCAGCTTCAGAAAATACAGCCAAACCGCGTTCCAGAGTGGACGCGCCAGTCACTCTTGCCCCAGCCGAGGGTGAGCAACCTCCCATCCATGCCAGCACGCGGCACTTGCTATCTTTTTAATTTCCGCCCTGCTAGGGTGTGTCGCAAACCCCTCTTTCCATGCCGTGGCTTGCTTTTTCACTCTTTTTAGGGTGTCTTTTAATAAACATAAGTTCCACTATGGACTGAATGGGTTACCTGAGAATCGTCTGTTGAAGCCCTAACCCACAGTGTGATGGTGTTAGGAGGAGGGGTCTTTGGAGGTGATCCCACTGCGAGGGTGGAGCCCCCATGGATGGGATTAGTGCCCTTGTAAGATGAGACAGGAGAGGGATAACCTCTCCCAGCCACGTGAGGACACAGTGAGAAGGCAGCTGTCTATGAACCCGGAAGCAGGCTGGCACCTGACACCAGAGCTGCCAGCCTCCAGAACTGGGAGAAATCAATGTCTGTGTTTAAGTGCCCCAGTCTGTGGCAGTTCTTACAGCAGCCTGAGCTAAGAGCAGTTCGTGGCCTTCAGATAGTCCATGTGTCAATTTGTCCCTTTTGGTTAATGCTTCTTTGTCCTGTTTAAGAGTCTTTGCCTGCCCCCAAGCCCCTGCCTCCTGCCCAGGCCTGCTGCTGTCCACACCTTCCCAGAGCTTTAGGACCTCAGAACTTTTCTTTCCTCGGATGCCTCAGGCTTTTCAGGGCTCTGTGCACTTTCACACAGGCTGTCTTCTGCTTTATACACTCACCCGTCCCTCCTCTGATGGAAAAACCTCCTTTTCATTCTTCGAGGACCGGTTGAAATGTCACCTCTTTTGTGCTGCCCTCCGTCATCCAGCCCCATGCGCCTCCTCCACAGGCCACTCTGTCACCAGCCAGTCCCTCCCCTCTGGGCCTCCATCCCTCCTGGCTTCCTGCTTAGTGTTATAATCTGTCCTTTACACGTCCGATTCTCCCGATCCGGTGATGGCTTCTCAAAGGCAGTAACCAAATCTGACTTTTCCTTGCGTGTCCACAGCCTGCACAAATCCTGGAATGTAAGTGAAACCTGGCAAATCTGAGACCTTACTATGATTGTTATTGTATTAAAACTATTAGGTAGGAAAGCCTAGTGCTTAAGACTAGGGGCTTTGGAATCATAAAGACCTAGGTGTGAATCCCAGCTCAGCCACTTGCTAGCTGTGTGACCCTGGGAAGGTTCCTCAATGTCTCTGAGCCTCAGTTTCCTCACTGGTAACATGGAAATAATGATAGTATCTGCCCTCATGAACTGTTGTGAGGATAGCATGAGGTAATAGATGTAAACCACTCAGCCCTGTGCCAAACACATAGTAAGCATTCAGTAAAAACTATTATATCCCCGCCCCCCGCAGATTACAGAGCAATGCTGCCTAGACAGGATTAAGCAGGGAAAACTGCGCATTTGCACATCTTCAGATAAAACCTTGAACATGAGCAGGATGGCCCCACCCCCAGCTTCCAGCTGGTTCCAGACAAACAAAGGGGTTGAAGTAAGCAGGAGAGCTACAATTTTCACACCTGTATCAGGCACATCACCTATGGAGGTACCTGAAAAGCAAATTGGGTTTATGTTGCAAATAGGAAATGATGACGCTAATCATGTTACGTTGCGGTGGTCGGGGATGGCTGCCTGAGCACTCTGCCTTCCATTACCTTGTTTGATCACACTATGAAAGGAAAGCGACGCCCAGCTCAGGGGTTCGTGGCTGCATTCTAGATTTGAGACCACCTCCCTCCCGATTGTGGGCACTTTTCTTTTCTTTTCTTTTTTTTTTAAGGAAAGGGAGACACTCAGCCACGAAGCACTGCTTATTTACTGTGAAACCTCCCCAAGCGACAGTGAAAAGGAATAGCTCATGTGGATCTAGGGCCCTTTAGAAGAGTCTCTAGAAAGTCGCTATGTTCCTGTGACATCCACAGCTGGGACAGCATTCCCGAAAGGTGTTCCCTCCTCCCGCACAGCTGGCTAGGCCCCTCTCATGGTGCGTTCCTACGACTCAGATGGTTTCACCTCTCAGAGTTGCAAGGGGGGCCCGCCATTATGAATACGGCCCCTGAGTCATTGGGATAAGATGAGGGACTGGGGTACCACTGCACCTGAACATCACACAAATCACCCCAACCTGACACGAAACCATTTCCCCACCAAGCAGAGGAATCAGGCCCTTCAAAATACCCAGATGGGGTGTTCCCCCCCGCATCTTGGGCTTCATTTTGGTGTTTGAGAGTTCCCCTCTTCATCAGAGAGAGAGAGAGTTTCTTTTAAAAAATGTTTCTTAAATATATATCCTTTTTCCCATTATAACCTAAAAGAAGGGTCATGAGCCTTCCCCTGATGAAGGTATAAATATTGCATTCCAGAGGTGGAATGGTTTGCCTCCCACTTTGCAGAATCCCCTTGGGTCAAATCTCACCCAGAGCTGCAGTGGCCTCGCTCTCTTTATGGGCTGGTTTGAAAGAAAAAAAAAAAAAAAAAAAGACTCCCAAGGAGTAATGGGGCCTTTTCATTTCAAATGCTGTAGCTGTTCTTAGGGTGCACTTGACAAGCCACGCCAGGACTGCTCAGAGGAGGGCCTCTGCATCCACTCACTTCAGTTTTCCCTTTTGGTAGGCAAGCCAGGATATGTAGACCTTCTCCTATCTGGGGGAACAAAATATTTCCCAATATATGAAGAACTCTCCTAGGGGAACACCCGTCCCCATCCCTCAAGAAGTACACCGTATTTTTCATCCAAGACATTTGTAAATGATAGTCAGTCTCTCTCTCTCTCTCTCTCTCTCTCTCTCTCTCTCTCTCTCTCTCTCTCTCATTTTCAACTGGCCACATGGCCTCTGAGCACAGCTCTTCCGGAAACATCTCCCGCAGGCTCTCAGCCCCGATGGAGCCTGTTTGCCCCTATTACCTTTAGCATGCTAAATGGTGCTTTTTCATTTTGTTCATTTATAGGGCTACTCTTTTATCTGAGGCATGTTTATTAACTGGTAGCTGTTAATTATATAAGAAGATAATTTCATGTAAATGTTGGATTTAAAAGCAGCCTATGTTGCATGCTTACTGTTTAACAAGAAGGCTTTGGGATTTGTTTTTTGTTGTTCCTATGTGAGTAAAGCAATTAATTGATTCAGTTGATTGAATGAAAAATGCATCGTAATTGCTTTACCCCATCAAGCAGCTACTAGAATAATCGGATGCTGGCAGAGGGACAGCAGCCTCTATGATACACCATCCCTGTTTATTGCCCTAAGAAGACACTGGAGCGGGGACCCTGGTGGCCCTTTCTCTGAGAGCAGGGAGAACAGCCCCGGGGACTTGGACCATTCAGGACCAAAACAAGAAAAATATTCACTTTTGTCTCAGTTGCCCAACTGCCTAGCCTGTCCTCTGGTTCTGTTTAGCTGGCCTTGGGGAGTCGAGAACATTGGGATGAGGTGTGTGCCAGCCTCTGGGTTTTGTGTCTGCACGGATATGGGGTTCATTTCATGAGGACACGATGTTCTCCACACGAGAAAGATGTGGGCAGGCTCCCAGGTATGTCTTCTAAGTGGTTTCTAAGAAGAGGCTTAAGAAAGATTAAGGGTAGAGATGACGGTCTTGCCGGAATCATCTACATGATCCAAGGACATCTGATTCCATCCCCAAGTCCCCTGTGCCCAACATGGGTGCTGGCAAGTCACACAGACTCACTGTGACGTCAACAAAACCTACCAACCCAGACCGCTTGGTGCCACAGCTGCAGGTTAAGCTCAGGACAAACCATGACAGTAATCCTGCTACAAGCCTTGGGTCCAGGCACATTACGATTGAACCGTGACCCTCCTTACACAGAGCTTTATCTGACATTGCGAACTAGCCCTCATATGGTTCTCCCAATAGAGAAGGAAACTCCCCGATGAGCACCTACTGTGTGTCAGGTGCTCTGTAGTGTACTTGGCTTAAGTTATCTCATGTACATGGATTTATATTTCACAATAAACTAACAGGAGATTTTACTATCTCCATTCCTGGAAGCAGAAACTGAGGCCCCGAGAAGTTGGCGGATTTGCCAGTGAACATACTGGTAGGAAGCTTTGAGCCCAGCTGTCCCAGCTCCAAAGGCCAAGCCCTCGCCATATAAAGTGCCCAGTACAACACCAGGCACGTGGAAAGCGGCCCTTGTGGTTAGGGTCACTGCAGTCGGCGTCTTATTGTAGTTGCTGACTTTGAATTTCCATGATGCCAACTGCCTCTATTTAACCAAAGGGACCTATAATTTTGTCTAAGGTGTGTGCATCCAGCCACACGTCCCTCATATTCCATGTAAACCTGCAGATTTCCAGGTGGATCCCAGTGGTTCCCTCATCTTTTCCCTTTTGTAATAGGAATTCACGTTGACTGTCTCAGACCCACTCCTGAAAGCAGTTAGAGAACGGCACTGGGGCCACCAAACTAGGACTTCCTGGGCTCCTCTGGCTCTTCTGGCCTCTATAGCTCGGAATCCTAAAGAAACATTCAAATTACAGTTGCAGCATAGCACCCATGAAGCACACACACATATGTTTATATATGTGTATTTATATATGTACATAAATATTTATATATATATATGTATTATACTGAGGAATATTGACCCCAAAATTAAAACGAAAGAGAGGAGACGCAGTGCTGTACACTGTGGAGTAGTCCCATTTTGAACAATAATACAACATCCAAAGGTGATAGCTGATGATGTCTCACATGCAGGAGGACAAACATACAAAGCTCTTCCACGTCTCTGCTGTCACCTGTTCCACCACACCAAACAACAACAAGTCAAAATTCACTTAGGGTAAATTAACACAGACTGGCCTTGATATTTTTTCTCAGCTGCCAATATGAATTATTTAGTGTTTCTAAAATTAGGGGGCATTCCCAATGCCTGTGGTAATGACCTTCCAAATGAACGTTCATCACCATTGAAGACATTTGGCCAACTGGGTGCTGTAATAGTGGCCGTACGTCACCTCGGCCCCGCTCCCCTGGGGACCACTATGGTGCTTGTTAGAATTAGATGGGAATGCTCTGGTGCAATCCCTTTTAGACCTGGCCATTTGCGTGTCCCAGCCAATACTTTACTGTCGTTGCCAGAGACACACACTGCCTTCGCTCCGAGGCAAGGGCCTTGCCAGTAGAGCCCTCCTTGTCAAGTACGAAGGTCTGTTTTCTGCACCGTATTTGCAGGAGAGAAGGTGGGAGGCTACGAAAGACCTTCCAACTGTGTTGCTTCAGTGTCTGCGTCTGAGGCCCTCATGTAGTGGCTTGAACTAGATTATGATCGGACTCTATTCATGGAGAGGCTTTTGTGATTAAATGAATGGGAAACACTGCATTCTTAGCGTTGTCAAGTCTCTGAAAAGTCCTGCAGTAAAGAACCTGTTAAACAACTTGTTTAATCCACCTTCGCCCACTTCCATGACCACCAATAATTTTTTAACAAATATCTTTTAACTCCCACAAAGCTACTGCATCCCACTGTCCCCATTTTGGGGACACTGAACAGGACAGCAGCTTTGGTCCTTTCCAGTGTTGAGGGTCTGGAGTCTTTGGAGCACTGTCCCATGTCCCCTCTGAAGGTGGTTTGTGATCTTGCCCAACTGAAAGGCATTTTCTGTTTTATGGAGACTTCTCTCCTAGTATTTGTCAGAACTCCTTTGTTCTCAGTCGACGGCAACCTTCCTCAAACTACCGTGCAAAGAAAGGAAATGTATTAGGGTGTAAGGAACACCTGGGTGGAGTAGCCCAAAATTCAAAGTGAGCTAAAGAGTCAGTACCTTGGGGATTTAATCTGTAACCAGATCTATGTGGGTGAGTGAACGGTGGCGAACAGAGGGTCTTAACTTCTGTCTGTCTGTCTTTCTACCTCCATCTCCAGCTCTCTCCATCCTACCTCTCTCCATCATTCAGCCAGCCAACTACCCACCTCACGGTTCCCTTTATCTCTGTTTCTCCACGCTCTCCTGCTACAGACGAGCCTTCCACACTGGGTAGGGGCATGACTGCCAACAGCCACAATGAGCCAGCCCCAAAGAGACAGAGTGAGAGAGATTCTTTTTTCTACCATCTTTGTATCTGCCTGGGGCAAGACGCTGGGGCACCTAGTTTGAGTCACATGTCCACTGCGTGATTTCATTCCATCGGGAGGGTGCACTGTGCCTGGGGTCACGCACTTCCCCCTGTGGCCAGGAGGGGGCAGCGCACTGAGGCTCGCAGCCCTAACAGGACTGCGTGGACTGATGAAGGGGTCCCCAAAGAAAAAGGGGCTGCTCCCACAAAAGGAGGGGGAGGGTAAAGGACGCTGGACACACAAATAACCACCACAGACCGACACCCCTCTCAAGTAGAAAATATTTGGCAAAGAAGGCTTTATGGTGTCTTATACTTCCATTTATCTTAGCCTTGATTCAAACTAGATTGTAAGAGTCTTGAATTTGTACAAACTAGGTCAGATAAGGGACTCTGTCCTTAAAATGTTAAAGACGTTTATTCATTTTCTTCCATATATAATATGTTTCATGTAAAAGGGAAAGTTAGACTGTGGTACAGATTAACTAGAGCCCCCAGATCGGCCGCCATGCGTCTAAACTATAATAGCAGGTCCTTCTATGGACAGTTCCATAGGTGAGTGATTCTGTCACGGAACAAGGAGGATTTATGATCAAATTAGCTATTCAATAGCACAGCACAGGACCCTGGAAATCACCACGGTTGTTTGTGTCGGTGCAGGAGATGGTTCAATACTCAATTATTGCTTTTCCTGGGGTTTTGTCCATACCATGCCAAAACAGCTAGTTTAAAAGTGAAAAATCAGGTTCATCAAACAAAAGCACTGTCTCCCGAGTGCCAGTCTGCGGTGATCAAGGGTTTTCAAACAGCCACTGGTTGCTCAGGCGTCATGGTCTAGGGAGCCACCAAGCTTGTAAAGAAAAGATGAGGATATTCGGGTGCAGTAGTTTGAACCACCATTTATGTGAATGAAGCTGCTCGTGCTTAATTTCTCATTATTCTTGGAGAGAAAATGGACTCCGTGCCGCACATCAGCCTGGTAGGTCGTTCACCTCCCAAAGGTAATGGAAACCTTGTCAAGAGTGGAGTTCATACCGGAGCCACGTACTGTTGGAGGACAGTGGCACACAGCCCACACTCCCCCTGCCCAGACAGAGTGCGTGCACTGAGGAAAGGTGTGCTTTAGGAGTAATTGTGTGGACAGCCTCTCATAACAAACATGACACCTATAGGGTGGGGGACAAGTAGAAGGGAGGAAGTGACATTTGGGCAGAGACTTGGAGGAGTCTGAGGATTTTCCAGGAGCAGGGGGCTGAGGTCAGAGGAGAGAGGAACAGCATAGGTGAGCCTGAGGGAACCTGAGCATCTTTAAGGAGTCATAAGAATGGGAATCTAGACCACTGTGCAGGGTCTAGGCCCGTAAAGGAATGCCTCATCTGGGCCCCCCACTCAGGCACCAGACAGTGTGGGTCCAGTTGCAACAGGGACCCCTGTGGCGAAGATGGAAGCACCCAGAGCCTCACACTAACCCCTTTTCCCCGGTCCCTGATGGACTGACCAGCTTCTCTATTTTTCCTTGCACCACCTCTGACGCAGGTCTGGCATCTTCAGATACTCGCTCAATTTAAGGGAGAAGAGAAAATTCCAAGAGCTATGCTGGACTTGCAGTGCCTGTGGCCAGTCCACACTCCTGCCCATTTTAATTCAAAAAGTGAATGATCTGTACTTCAAGTTCATGCAATCAGACACAGCAGTGACTTTCAGAAAACTTGGTACAAAACAAGACCTTTTGTACCTTTCATCTGGATGGGATAACCCATGTGACTAGACGGAATTAACATCATTTCAGCCCCAAATTTTTTTGTACAGAACATTTCCATTACTGTGTGATCTCTTGTCACCAGGAAATGTGGGCTGGCCATTAGGGACTTAGAAATACTGAAATTGTTCCCATCCTCCTCTTCTTCTCCCAACTGGGTTCAACCTCCCTGGTTCTCTACCTAGCTGAGAACTCCAGGCCAGGACCGTGCTCTTAGGCTAAGGAAGAGCTCAGGACAGAACAGTGACCATGCATGCTGCCCACCAGCACTCCCACCTACAGCCCTTGGCTGGCTCCCTTGCCTGCCTCCCCTACCATCTGGAGGCAGGAATGCTCACATAGGGCCTGGTATTCAGTAGGTGCTCAAAAAATACCATTGTGAATGGAATGAGTGGCTGAGTGCGCCCCAAAATCCGACAGCATGTTGGACAGTTGTCTGAGCCTCCTCCCCTGCACCCACAGACGCCTTGCTGTGGAACGGGGCTGACTCCTGCTGCAGGGTAGAGACTTCCTCTGCCTGGTTTTGCAGGTAAGACCCATGCAGGATGACACATATTTCCCCTCTTGCTGGAAAGACGCCACCATGACTGAGAGATTGTCTCTGGCTTTGCAGCCACAGCTCCCTCTAGGTGTTCAATGACAGTTAGTTAGAAACCAACACCAAGGTCAGTGTTTGGTCACTGGGAAAGTCACCCTGCCCCTCCACCAAAATGGTGCCATCGGTTATGACAGTCACAGGGCAAACCTAATTTTAGAAAATGGATCTTCTAACGCCATTGCTCAGAGCATTATGCACTGGGATTACCGAGGGAGGGATTTTATGTTCGGGATGTAATATTTCACAGTATTACAGTTGGGATGTTATATTTCACATATTTCAAAGAGGCATGCTACGTTAGAAGCTCTAGAATGTTCATCGCATGTTCTACCACTCAGACAATAAAAGGGGTATCCTTGTGCCAACTGTTGGCACTTGTTTGTTTTCATACCTCCAGCCCTATTGCCCTTTAATTGAAAACGTCCTCAAGAAACGGAGCTGACGCATCATTGGGGAGATTTCCAGAGCACTGGGGATATACTGCTACAGTGGAGAGACAGAAAGGAATCCAGGGTTCAGAGAGGGGGCTGGCTCCCTCTTCCTGTTTGCACAGGGCTTTTCCTAGGTGGAACAGGTCGAGGGAAAGCATGGATATCCAAATGGTGTCAGTACATCCCAGAAGGCACTCACAGCCAGGTTCAGGAGTGTGAGAAACGGGAAGTTCATCTTGAAACCTTGACCCCAGAATAAAAGCAGCAGATGCTTCCACAAGGATCTGGCTGAAGGTAGGAAGCGACAGCTACCCTTTGCTGAATTCCACAATTGTACAACAACCCTTCCTGTCTCGGAGCCTCCCACACTCTGTTCCCTGTACCGGGAAAGCTGCCCCCTGCAGCCCCCTTCACCAGCTCACCCCTCATTGCCTGCTGCTCCTTCAGATCCCATCTTGAACGTCACTTCCTCAGGGAAGCCTGTCCAGACACTCCACCACCCCGAGTCGGGCTCCTGGGACCCACTGCCATAGCACCTTTCTCCACCTTTCCTCCTTATCCCCGTGATAAGGTGCAAACATGGATTCAGTTACGTGACTTTCTTCCAATCAAGGTCTGCCTCCTTATGGAACAGAAGCACGTTGGAGGGGTGAAGCATTCCATTTCTGCTCCTCCTTAGGTCCCCAGGGCCCTAACACAGCGCCTCACGCACAGCGGATACTCAACATTTGCCGAATAAAATAGATACACTGGGAGAGAAGCTCAGCCAGGATGGTGTGCGGGGCCTGATTTCATTTTCACCAGTTATCTCCCTTGTTTAGTGTGGATGTGCTTTATGGTTTTCTTGCTCTGTCCTAATGAGGCTGTATACTCTCAAAGGCAAGAACAACCTACAGGAGAAGCAAGTGAGACGACAAAGGGAAAGCGCTGGGCCCAACGTCCCCACCCCCAGCAAGTACGAACGGTGGAAATGAGCAAAGGCAGCTTCTGTTGAAGGACAGGTGGAGACTTCACCACAACGCCACCTGGGGCCTCTTGTCCCCCGTATTTCCCTTAAGCCCATTCATGAGTTCATTCAACAGACCTTTACTTGAGCAAACACGGCCTGCCAGGCCACGTTCTAGGCATGCGGACGACCACTGTGAGCCGAACCAAAACCCTGCCCTCATGGAGCTTGCATTCTCGTGAGGAGAGATGGACAAGAAACAAGTGAGTAGTCAGACCACAGAGGATGCCCGATGGTGACAACAGTATGGAAAAGAGTAAAGGAGATGCAGGACGGGGGGGGCGGGGGGGGCGGTCACGATTTCGGGCAAGTGACCAGGAGGGCCTCTCGGATAAGTTGAATTAACGAAGCATTCTAGGCAGCGGGAACGGCGAGGCCCAAGAGTAGCTGCGTCCTCCTCAGCCTGCTTACCCAGTGGCATTTGAAGAACAAAGAGTAGTGGCCATCTGGTACCCAAGATCCCTCTGGAGCACCTATGGCTTGTATTTATAGCTGCTTTATTCAGTGAGGCCAAAGGGTGAATCACCCATGCTGGCCAAGAGTTCAGGGTAACTGGGAGCTCCGAGTCGATCTGCTCCGGCCGCGCTGGGGTGCCCGCTGGCTGCTCAGCGGGGCCCTCAAAGGTGAGCAGAGGAAGAAGAGGAACAGTGACCCAGCAGCTGCTCCCAGAGTTCCCACCACACACGTCCCTTAGCATCTCAGCAGATGCTTCCAAACCCAACAAGTGCGTTGCTCAAAGACTCTTAGACAGAGGGAAAGAATGAACGGCAAACATTTCTTAAACATCCAGAACTACAAATGGGTGACACAGGTCTGCACAAGCGCTGTGGGGAACTGCTCAGTCACCCCCCAAGCCCTCTCTCACATCCCCGATCAATCAGCCTTACAGGTTCGTGAGCTTTCTAACTGGGAGCCAGGGACGAGCCAGCTCTCAGTGGCACTGAGCAATCTGCACCTCACTGACTGGTTTCTGTCACAAGGCAGCAGGTCAGCTGGGCCCTCAGTCTGAAACGTCCACTTCTCCTGTGTTGGTCACATCCGCGAACATTACGTTCACTGAGTTGATGTTTGAGGATGGCTCCCCAGCGGCTTGATGCAAAGCTGCTAGGCCCACTGCGCAGGAAGCATCAAGTGACCACGTCAGGGCAGCTTGCAGGTCCAACCCGGTTCCTGGGCCCGAGTCCTAGGAAGCAGGGGCTCGATGGAAAGAGGAGAGTCTCCACTTTCACACCCTTCCAGAGACTGGAACGTACTCACATGCGGACATAGACATGTGACCTAACACTTTGCCACCCCCAAGAGCCTCACTCCCTACCAGCGCCGACAGCAGCAAGCACATGACTGTCACCAGCCCCAAGAGGGGACAGGACTTGCCTCCAGTCACGCAGCCTGTAGGAGAGCTGGGATTCACACTCAAATCCCAGGTGCCTTTCACCACGCCGCACAGAAGTAAGTTGCCTTTAAAATTGGGTTCTTCTTGCTGTTTGACACATGTCTTTTCCAGAATGAGGATCAGACTGACTCAGCTCAGGCGGTGGGAATAATGACAGTCATCTCATGGCCATTCAGAAGGCAGCTGGGGGCCGACCTGCTTCTGGCTGCCCTTTAGGGGTGAGCGCCCAGGACAACCAGTGAGCAGGAACCAGAATCCCAAGAAGCACAGTGGAGAGAACAGACCGCGGGAGTCGATAGCTCCCGCAATAACCCAAGTGCTTGTTCACTCAGCAGAAGTAAATGGAAAACTCTAGAAATCCTTTTTCATAAGCATTATTCATCAAGGGCCTCCCTAGGCTCTGAAACGTGGTGGGCACTGGGGTTACCTGAGGCCCCCCTCATCCAGAAACCCGGCCAATGGATGTGATCAGAACAAAGGTGTGGGAAATCCCGGGTGCAGTAGAGGCCCAGAGGGTGGGGATGGGGGAGAGGACAGCCGTATGACTACAACCACTACTCACAATACTAAAAAAAAAAAAAAAAAAAAAAAAAGCCTAACACTGAAATTGACATGTTATGCTTGTGCCCATTTCACAGGTGAGGAAAAGCCTGCCCAAGTTCCCGAAGCTGGGACCTGGAGGAACCAGGATCCAAATCAATACAGTCTGGCTTCAGGGACTCCATCCTTCACCTCTGGAGCCCAGATCCCAACCATGGCGAGAATGCAGAGAGCATGTAACTTCTCCACATGAGTCTCTCTGTTTCTAATGATCCCAAACCCCCAACCTGAAGGTTACATGAAGCTCCAGAGCCTCAAGTGACCTTGAGCCTGGAGCCCCACCTCCCCCCTGGATGGCCTGGCACAGTTTCTGTTGGCAGCACAGGTCACCCAGTAAAGTCTCCATTAGCCCTCCCACACCCAGAAAGGGAGGGAAGGGTGCAAGGTTCACCAGAGCCCCCTGGAGTGTTGTCGACCCTCACTCGACCTCCCCAGGCCTCCCTGAGAGGCGAAAGGAGCACCCCCTTCCTGGCTCCCGCGTCTGTCCCCCTGGCTCCAGCATGTGATGCCATCCATCTCCAGGCCCAGAGCCCCTCAGCTGTGTGTTTGCAGCGCAGCCGTGCACAGCTCGCCTGTGGCCCCCGATCCCGCATGTTATTCTTTGCCTGTATCTTGTTAGCATAATGTGCAGCTTCATTAACCAGCCAGATGAATCATTTAGTAATTGGAGCTGATGAATTTAATTTTCCACTTTCTATTTTTTATAATAAAACAAAGTCGTAATTTGCCCTTAGGAGTCAATGTGAGGCCAAGAGCACAGGAAGGCAGACAGGGACGGAGTGTATCCCTCTGGCTGACCTCATGCCATTTTTGGTGTTTCTCAGGTCCTAAAACCCATCTGGGTCATGTTCCTGATTCTACAGAGAATGAAACTAAAGGCCAGAACAAAGATTCATTTTTCTTTTTACTGTAAGATGGTAACATTCCTGATTGGTCAGTGTGAAGAATAGGAGTCGCTCACAGAAAATAAACGACGTGTAAAGTTATCAAGGAAACTTCACTGGACCAAGTAGATGAACAACTAACTACGTAAGAGAATCAATTTGTCTTGGAAAGATTTTTCTCCCAAGAACTCAACTCTCCTGTAGCCAGGTGACCTGGACTGACAATATCTACCTCCCTTCTCTCTACCTGCTACTAAAAAATATGAAATCCAGTGATGAGTCAGTACTTGAAATACCAACATGGGAAGGAAGGCTAATTAGAATGGCTCCCACCCGCCTCACCGCATAGCTGAAATGCACCAGCTGGACGCTCCTTGTAACTTGACTACCCCGTGCCACGTCCATGATTAACAGAGCCTGGCTGCAAACTAAAATGCAGTTAATTTATTGTAAGTTTTATTAGGTGTATAAAAGGGAAGCAGGAATGACTAGCCTTTCCTTGTGAGATATATTTCATCCATGACTCCTTGCAGATTAAGCTTGTTAATTTCCCTCACCGCCAACATTCTTCTCTGCGCTGCTGAAGCAAAAGCCACAGGCTCTTGTCTGAAATGGATGGGATGAAAAGGGCTGCCCACCCCACCCCACCCCCCAGACAACAGTTACATTAACCACTTTGTCCTTTTAATTCATCTAATTACATGCAAGGAGAAAGCCGCTGCCTTAGAGCCTTCCCGCTCCCGCCAGAGCGCAATGCTACTGGGCCACTGCATTGGGCTTTTTGTTGTCTTATTAGGGGTGCTTTTGTTCAGAGAGATGGTTAAAGCCATTTTCAGCAGCCAGCGAGATGAAGCAGTTTCAATAAGGATACAATGTACTTGTTTAAATTACCTTTCAAAATGCTCAAAACCATTAAGGGGGAGGTGCTGCAAATAAAAGTTGGGTTTTTTGTTATAATGTTTTACCCTAATAACAGCTTTTATTTTATTATAATCCATTAGTTGACAATATTATTCTATAGATTATTAGGCAGCAATTTTGTTATTTTATCACACTTTTAGCACTCACTCACCGGGCCAGGATCCACAAATCTCAGTATAATATGCTTTCAATTTTGTTAAAATCTCTATTTAACTGGTTTGGCTGCGGAACATCTTGGCAAATGTGTTTTTAATTTCGTTCTAATTAACTTGACAGTTGACAGAACTCGACGGTGGCGTGATGGTGTCCCCTTTTTCCAGGGTCCCTGCAGCTCCATTCTTGGGGTCCACTTTTTCTCTCACCGGTCCTAATAAGCAAGATGTCAGAGGAAACGCCCAGGAGAATGGCCTTTCGTCTCTGTCCAAAGTACATGCCATTTTTTACTAACCAATTAAGAAATCTGGCTTTGCTCTTTATCTGTAAAAAGGTCATTGGTTCTGTGGGGTTTCCAGAAATGGCTTGTTCCTACAGGTGTGTGTCCTAAAAGTCGACATGAAGGTAAAGCAAGTGGAAAGAGAGGGTTTTTTTGTTGCCAGTATAGGAAGCTGGCTCTTTCCCGAAGAGATGCTATGAAAGAGAGGCCATGTTTCTTCTGTTTCACCTGTACTTATGGGGAAACAGCCTTCAATGCACTGATTTGGGGGATGGGGATGGGTCAGCCCTAGGGTCGCAGCTTTAAGACAAGTTAACCTTGCACTTTAAAGAATTCCACATTCTCTTATTTGTGGAATTTTGCTCTGGCAACCACCCTTGAGGTGCCATCTGCTTCTCTGCTTCCAGAATCCTTCAGCGTCTCACAGCCAGTCTTCTCCCCCACCCTGAGCACTGCCAGCCAGGAGGCAGCAAAAAAGCAACAGCTCATTTGTTTTTTCTGAAGAAGCAATGCCTTCCTGACGATGAGGCCATGCGATTCCCTGTCAAACAAATCCTCCTTCCTACGATGTCTTTCCTTACACAGAGAGACGTAGGCATCCCGGAGTCTGTGGAAAGCCTGAGAGGACCTGAGACCAGATTCTTGACAGAACAGTCACAGTCTGTAGTGAATTTGGGGTACCGGCTTCCGCTATCAGTTATCTGCATCTTTCTTATGCTCTTGTGCTCCCTCGCCCTCTCCCTCCCCCCTTCTCTCTGCCTCTCCTTCCCCACCTTCCTCAGATGTTCTGAATGTTGCCCATAACTGGAAACTCCCGGATCCCGCATTTGCACTAATCGTTATGCTTTGTTCAATTATTAACCATGTCAGTCCTACCAGGACTCTCTGAGATGCATTGCTACAACATCCTCCTCACACTGATGACAGAAACTCAGGGGTCGAGGGACTTGGGACTCATCGTGATTCCAGCAGCAAGACACAGACTGAGACCGCACACAGGTCTCCCGATTCCCAGCCATTTTCTTTCCTGAAAATTCCCTTGGAGATGGTTCTAGATCTGTCAAAAATATCAATATGGCCTTTTTTCTAGTTGGGAAATCTGAATTTTGAGTTCTCCTTTTTATTTAAAACAAGAATGCTGCAACACAATTGTTTGGCATAGGCCATTAAACTAAAACAAAGCCTCCGGTGTGTATGTTTTTAAATGGTACTATGTTTCAAGCGAACAAAACATACAGAAGCAATTCTCCGGAGAGGACATTTGGCAATGTCTGGGGACATTTTTGGTAGTCACAACTGGGAATGTGCTACTGGCACTTAGTAGGTTGAGGCCAGTGGTTCTGCCAAACATCCTACAACACACAGGACAGCCCCTTTCCCCACCCCCCACCACCACAAAGAACGATCCAGCCCTCAATGCCAATCACGCTGAAGTGGACAAACCCTGCCCTCACCTTATCCCCAGGGAGCTCATCTTCCTCTGGGAGAGGAGAGAAGAACTACCATGCAAGAGAGACGGGTTGGGCCGAGTCACCAATGCCCCCGGGTCGTGAAGAAAGAAGCTCTTGAACCAACATTACACTGACACCTTTCACTCCTCTTTGTCCTGCCTGGAGAGCAATTTGCTCGTTAGCCACGTTCCCTGCCTCAGCTACACACCTTTAATAACCACACCAATTCCCTTTGGCCTGTTTCCTCCTCTATTCAGTGGAGGGATAATGGGGTTCGTGAGATAACCTACGCAAAGCACCGAGCCGGCACCTAGCAGGCAATGAACTGGAGCAGTGGCCATCTGATGATGACACTGCTGCCATCTAGTACTTCCGCCACGGAGAGGAGGGCGTGCGTCTCATGATCTGGCAGCTTGTTTTCAGGATGGCAAGAATATGTCCACTCAGATTCCTTAGGAATCTCATCCAACTGCCCCAGTTTGGGAAGACGTTCGCAGAGCAAGGAGAACGTGCTGGGGAGAAGCAGACAACGGGCAGGAGAAGAGAAGAACGAGCAAAAGTGATGGAGGCGGTTCATCAGGAAGTGTGTGCCGCCTGCCTGCTCTCCATACTCCATCCCAGAAAGGCACTGACAAAGGCTGTCCTGGGAACCAGCTCAGGCAACACCATGAGGACTGATTTCTACTTCCGGCTGCCTGAGTGTGGCCTGTAGTCCTGACTGAGCAATGCCTCTGCTCAAATGGGGCTGAGCAGAGGGTGTTCAGGAAACACAAGTCCGTGCTTCCTTACCATGTCTGAGCAGGGGACCTTGTCACTAGGTGGAGGAAACCACCGGCATACCCGAAACCATACTTTCTGATCAGAATATTAATTTGCACTTTTAAATATCTGTTGGGCTATTAAAGCGCTCCATTCCCAATACTCATTTTATTTGTATTACGTCTTATATTCACTGCAGGGGTGGGGATGTATGCACAGAATAATCTCAGAAAGACCGTTAAAAAAACAAGTTTGTTCTCAAGTTAATGCTGAAGAGAAGTAAAATGTTCTTTCAATACTTTGTCTCCAAAACGGCTCTCTGGCTGGTGGACATCTGTCAAGAATACATATTCCTAGGGCTCCAAATTGCACAGGTTTTAACATCCAGCTTAGTTAAGCCAGTGGAGTGTAATTGACACATTGCTTATGAAAACAGCACTAGAACCAAAGGGCACTGACGTTCTTCACCGAAGGCATTTCGTTTCTTCTGGATGGTCAGGTCCTATCGGCTGTTCCACACCCCAGCATGGTCGCACCAGGTGAGCCTTACACACACCACTGTCAGTGGCCAACAGCCTTCTGTTATCTTGTCCATCAGGCCTCCATTTCACCAGGCCAAAATTAACTTTTGCTAGGGACGCTGTAGCAGGGCCTGTGTTTGACCATCGAGCACCACGTGTGGCCATTAGAAAGAAAAGAAAAATCAATAGGGTTTCATTAAAACAGCAGGCAATTTTGGCCCAGCCCTGGCTTAATTACAGTTTCAGTAGCATTTGCTTTAATTGGAAAGAATAAAAGAAGTGAAGTGGAGTGAATGAAGAAATTAGCATATCTATCACTGTTGTCACATTGTACCGTGGCCTTAAAACACTGTTTGCTCTTTCATATCTCTGAAGCTGCACCAAAGCCTGGAAAAAAAATCAGGACCGGCAATTAGCAAATCCTTAGACGCCACCTTTGTGAAATTCTAATTAAAGTCTTTTATAATCTTTGGGAGGCATTTTTAAAAATCTGTTAGATATGCGAGATACACTTTGTAACATGTCTGTTAATTATGCCAGCGTGGCTCCACGGGGCGCAGAGAACTACAGACATCTTGTGCCTTGTATTTCAGATGGTTTGTCGCTGCGCCTGGTTCCTGCTTAGATGGTGGGTCCCAAGGGCAACTTCTGCCAACTGGAATTTTTCCTGCTTAACCGGATTTCCAACAGTCGCAAACACAGGAAATGTCAGAGCTGAGAGGTCCTTAGGCACCTACTACTCCAAACCCCACACCCATTTTAGAGATAGGGAAACTGAGACTCAATATCCCCAGGCTAGGGTCAGGTAGCAAGGACTTTTTCTTAGGCCTGTATTTTGGCAAACTGCAGTCTTTTATCTACTTTCTCATAATATTTCATCTGGTAGCATCTCAGGAAAACCTTTCCTATTCAAGAAAACGCTGTCCTCAGGGATTAAATTCCATTCACTAGGATTCAGACATTTCCTTTCATACCATGCAGCCCAGGTAATACTTTCACGTGCTTCATCTAGTACATTACGTTTAATACAAAGAGGCTCCTCCTTTTGGAATGGTTGGTTAATGGGTTAAAATCAGTCTGTGACGATGAGTTCGGGGAGGATGTAGCCAAGGACAGGTTTTCAAGATCACATCCACTGGGAAAAGAGAAGAGAGATGCTGGAGGCAGAGTCGTCCTTCCCATTGGCTGGGATTCCTAATAATCCCATGAATTACATGGAGGTCACAGAGATGGCGAGTGAGAAGAGCTTCCGTTTTGTGAGAGCCCATCTTGTGCTGAGTGTCCCATGGATGTTCCATTATCCCCACTGTAAAGATGAAAAGACTGAGGCACAGAGAGGTTATTTGCCCATGGTCAAATAAACCACCAGCTGGGATTGAAACTCAAGTTCAGTTCCAAAGGGCTTCTTCCACTGGCTACATGGCCCTCCCAAGGCAAAGGACCAACTCCAGCATCGAAAAAGAGAGAAGGCCTGCATGTCCCCTGCTGTGGGTCCCTTCTCTTCCTTGCTAAGGCCTGGCCCAGCAGGAGGGCCAGGCTGGGTCCTTCTGAAAATTTACCCAGACCAGGTGCTTCCTCCCAAACCACTAAGGCAGGCGCTGCTCTTATGTGACAGACTCCCAGAACAGCAGCTCATTGTGCAGGTAAGGAGGTGAGGGGAAGGTGCCATGTGGCCAGGGTGTGGGGTCACCTCCGAGGTCAGAGGGACGTGGCCGGGGGACAGCAGAGAGACCTCCATGCAGAAAATTACAGGGAGGAAACGATTCATTGTCTCTTCACCAAGTGGCCATCGGGAAGCGCGTGACTGGCTTCTCTCTAGAGCGTGGCAGGACCCCGTCCTGGGTCAGTCCTCAGGGCCCATCCCCACAGCAGTGGGCGTGAGCTGAGCACAGGAAGCACTTTAATCCTCAGTGCCCGGGGAGGGGCCGAGAGATGCGTTTCACACAAAAGCATTCGGGAACCACCCAGATAAAAGGGTGGTTAGGGGCCAACTGGAGAAAGAGGCCTCCGCACATCTGGGCCTGGGAACTGCTCTCTGACTCACCTGCCTCCAGCATCACACACCTCCAGGGTTTGTTTTGAGCTCTTGCTCCTGGCTAGGAGGCAGGTATAATGCAGCCGCCAAAAATAATTATGGGAGAGGCCAAAGGGTACACCCACTTTCCATAAATGATAAAGAGGCTGCTCCCCCAGCCTAGTGGAACTGCCATGGGATCTAGCTTTACAGGAGCAAGCCATCGCTATTCTGGGCCTCAGTTTCCCCGTCTGTCCCGTCCTGTGCGTCTGTGACCTGAGACACATAGTAGCCTTATCACGGCAGTGATCAGGGCCCAGACCAGTGAGGGCATCAGATAGCAAGGCACGGAAGACCAACATAGGATCACAGGGATAATGGGTGAGGGGCCTCTCAGAAACTGGAGCCACGCCAGCAGAGGTAAGCATCCCCAACCCCACGAGGGGCCACCGAGAGCCAGGAGTGGGCAGATCC
This sequence comes from Rhinolophus sinicus, assembly GCF_036562045.2. Lineage (NCBI taxonomy): Eukaryota > Metazoa > Chordata > Mammalia > Chiroptera > Rhinolophidae > Rhinolophus > Rhinolophus sinicus. The sequence continues at coordinate 6,941,498 of NC_133757.1, forward strand.
TGGGACTGCAACAACGGGACTGCAGCAAGTGAAGCCAACACTCTCCGAGCCCCTGCTCTGGGTGGGGCATGGCTCTAATTCCCTACGGGCCTGAATGACTGGGTCCCCACCTCCTTCCTGCACAATTTTTGTATGGGGGGGCACCACGGTTGGCCTCCCCCTGCAGACGAGGCCACTGAAGGGAAGGTGAAGAGCTCGCCCCAGGTGCCACGGTGGGTAAGCGGGCGGCAGGCCCAGAGCCCCAGTCGCAATCCTGCTCCTAGTGTCCACACCACCTCTTCTCCTGCCAGCCCACAGCACGTCCAGCACCCTGGCACAGGAATCAGCTGACACTCGGATGTGAAAAGTGCAATGTAAAGGAACTGGAGTCTGGGAGCTCTACACGGCCCGCAATGCCCACAGTACTGCCTGCCCGTTGCCCCACATGGGACTCTGTGTTGTTTTGTTCTGTGTTTTTCTGAGAAAACACAGGTATCACCACCCTACTCTGCAAAGGCAGTGTAGCCAAATGGTTAGCCCATAGACTATAACCTGTCACTAGCCTGAGTTCAAATCCCAGCCCCACAGGAACCCAGAAGCCCGGGCAGGTGACCTCATCCTGGTGCCATGTTGGTTCCTCACCTGTAAGGCGGACAGTGGTACCCACCTCCTCTGGCTATCTGCCGAATTCAGTGGGCTAGTATGTGTGCAGTGCTAACCGTGGAACCATTGTGTTTCTTAGCCATGGGCACCCTGGGTGGCACCGATAGCAGCTGGCATGGCACAGGGTTCCCACTTGGGGCAAAAAGAACACTGAGCTGTGGATCGGGCCTGCTAAGTGTCCGAGCACCGCCACCCTATGGCTGGGCGAGTCCCTTCCTCCTTGGGCCTTCTGGAAATCATCTTCCCATCATTAGAAAGGGGAGGCAGATCTTATCAATGGAGGGGTCTCTCCCACATCCAAAACTCTCTCACTCCCAAGGGATTGGAGACTTGCAGGCCACAGGCACTGACACGAGAAAGGGTCCCCTCTTCCTTCAGCTGCTTTTCACCCTGTTCACATACCACTTCTAAAGCACTGATGGACCCACCTCCTGGGGCTGCACACGGCCTTTCCTACGAGAGGTGGAGGGTCTTTGAGACGACACTCATCTCCACGCACCTGAAATGCCGCCGCCACCATTAAGTAGGACAAACACACCCGTGTCCGTGGCTTGGCCAGGGCACGCATTCACAGGGGTGGTCATTAGACGGGGAAACATCCTTCAGGCAGCTTAGCTGCAGAAAACCATTGTCACTGAAAATATACATTTTGTGATTGTAAATGGAAAGATTACCTGTAATAGCGGTAACAGACCCATTTCCTAATAAGATGAACACTACAGTTGATGAGCGAAGAATCCGTACACAGCTACGCACACCATTTCTGTACTGCAGGCTGCCAATTTGTTTCAGCGGTGAAAAAGCGTGATTTAGTGTTTGCAGCATTACCATCTGTTGTCGTTATTACAGAAATTATATATAAACCAGTTAGTAAACACTTTGCCGAGTTGTCTGTTGTTTTGATAATCACCCATAATAACATCTAGCATCAATATGGTCTTTAAACCCGATTTGGGAGTTAATGGAATAAGAGGAGGCAGTCTGTATATGCACCGGGGTAATGTCATTAGGAATGTTTGTGAAGAACAAATTAAATCAGTTGTAAATTGTGCTCTCAAGTCAGCCAGAAAACCAGTCTTGTTCAGGAGAAGGGATTTCTATTTTAACCTCGCGCAGAAAATGCACTTACACAGATTAAAATAAAATAGGGACTTCGCCAATGGATGGAAGTGGTAATTGCTAGCGCCTTAATGGCTTCCTGTTGGCTGTGTCATACAGTGGGCACAGCTATTTTAAAAGTTAACCGGCACTCGGGGTCATACTTTCACTGATTCAGTCATTAAACCAGGCTAGACATGTCACTAAATGGCTGATTATTCAAATGATGAGCCTGCGCCCCCGTTCCCTGGTGTTGTCTTTTGAACATGGGGATTTTCAGGGCTGGTTCTCGCAAAATCAAGGCGAGTTGGATTCAAGTACGAGTCAATGGTAGCACTGGGCTGGGGCCTGGCCCATGCTGAGCGGCAGAGGGAGGCCCGCCTGCTCTCTCGGACAGGTGGGGGCAGGTGGGCGGCCGCAGTGGCCCACCCTGGTTGTTTGGGCATCTCTGGGGTTCCAGAAAAGTTGACTTGTGATGTGTCCAAAGGGGAGACATGTTTAGACAAAAAAAAAAGGCCATGGGAGGAAGGAAGCAGACAGAGGCGGTGCCAGGGAATCCATTGTCAAACTATTGTCAACATCACCGCAGGCGGGTGGCCGCATCTCCAGGAGGCAGTAGAGGGAGTTGGTTCCCAGATCTGTCTCCAGAGCCTCTGTTCTTTACTGATGCCCAGTCCTTCCTCTTTCTCCTGTACATCCTCATAATAGCCCTGGGATACATTTTATGAATACCCCCATTTCACAGGTAAGTAGGTGTAGGCTTAGAGGGAGTCAGGTTTGTGGAAGTGAGACCACGCAGCTGGCAAGAGGCCCAGGTGGGCTCAGAATGCAGGTCTCAGTGGAGCTGGGACTCTTGCCAGAGCGCTGAGCTGTTGAACATGTGAGCGCAGAAATGGACCTGTGCCCGGGCACTCAGAAATCAAAACCATTCCTATATGGAGTGAGGGCCTGGGGGGCAGGAAGGATGGCAAGACCAGCTCCAGAGCCCAGCCCAGTGACCAGGGAGCGCGTCTAACTGGCCGCTGCAGAAGCTGGCTTTGGGGCAAGCAGGAGAGGAGATGGGGAAGAGTCGTCCATCGAGAGCTAAGCCCAGCACAGAGCTAGACGGCAACTGGAAATGGTAGTCAAGGCCATAAGAAAGGCCGGGTCATCCAAGGACCAGCCAGATGCTAAGCCTGGGAGCCCAAGAGCCCAGTGCAGTGTTTCCTGAAGGGAAGGCGTACGTGACTGACCACCCACAGATGACTGTCAACGGTCCACATCATAACCTCATTTCCTTTATTTACTTGAATGTTTATTAGTTAAATATAAACAGCACCTCACACCCATAGTACAAAATAAATTAGGTTTTAAAGAAAATCTTTTACTAACCTTTGTCACCCCAATAAATTTTAATTAAAAAAAAATCTCTTAAAAAGGAACCTAAGTACAATTAGTGAGTCTATTTTAAAAATATTAAGTCGACAATACTTAATGCCACATATGAGTAGACACGGGAACAATCATTAAGAAAATGACTCAAGTTTGGGTTTTGGAGTCAGGACAACCTTGGCTCAAATTCCCAAGCGATTTGGGGTCAGTTAACCTCTCCCAGTGTATTTCCTCGTGTGTAGCACACGGCTACAGTGCCCTCCTACCCAAGGCTGGTGAAGACAGTACTGAGCCATCAGGATACTGGCAGCGCTGGAGATGCTCAATAAATGGGGACCAGTCACAAAAACAAAAGGACCCCCTTTCTGTCTTCCGAGGGGCACCCAAGAGATGTCAGCTCAGACCTCAATGCCCTGTGTTTAGGGCACATTCAATCGACAATTGTGGCATCAGAACACACATAGGAACAAGTCCTACCAGGGGCCACCATCCCAATGCCAGTAAATGTGGTACTCATCCCAGGGGCATCAGGTCCCCTGCACCAGATGTGGCCCCTGGATGTTCTAGTATACAAGCCTGGGGGGGAGGGGATTTTAGGTTTTTGTTTGTTTTAATACATGAGGGATCCAAGGTCTAGAAAAGTCTGGTCACTTATTCAAGGTCACATGGAAAGTTCATGCCAGAGCCAAGAGGAGATGGCCCCACGTGCCCTACTATTGCTTCATGACATACTGGGCACTGTGCTCCCTGCTTTTCACAAATCATCACATTAAATCATCAGAAACAGACTCCAAAGTGAGTACCATCATCATCAACTCCATGTTCTGTACCAGGAGGATAAAGCACAGAGAGGGCTAGCCACAGGCCCACAGTCACACAGCTAGAACACTACAACAGCCAAAACAGCCAGGCAGTCAGATTCCAGAGGAAGAGCGCATTCTTAATCAGCCTACCATACCAGGGGTCAGCAAACTACTGCCCGAGGGCCAAATCCTGCCTGCTGCCGTGTTTGGTAATGGCTGGTGAGCTGAGAATAGTTTTTGCATTTGAAAATGGTTGGAAAGAAAATAAAAAGAAGACTATTTTGTGACGTATACAAATTACATGAAATTCAAGTGTCCATATCCATAGATAAAGTTTTATTGGAACACGGCCATGCTCACTCATTCATGTATGGTCTGAATCTGCCTTCGTGCCCAAACGGCAGACTTAACTGGCGACAGAGACCACACGGCCTACAGAGCTTAAAATAGTTCCCTTCTGGCCCTTGACAGAGACAGGTTGCTGACCTCCCCACTCCACTGCCTTGGAAGTTCTGTAAACAAAGTGAGAAGGGAAAAAGGAAGGGCCTTTGCCTCCAGGCAGTATCATCCCAGGAGAATAAAAGGAGTGAGGCATAAAAAGAAAGGAGCAGCAAAAGAAAGGAAAAAAGAAGCATCCATGTTGGCAAGACAAGAAGGCTAGTTGTGGACTGCCACTCCTAATCCTGGGGTTGTACAAGTAAAGGGAGGAAAAGGTCTTCATTTTAGAAATGAACCTTTGCCCTGACACTGGGACCAGGGTAATAATGATGAGGGTAGAAATCCATACCTAAGTGACATAGGAAGGGGAACCAATGAGACTTGGGGCATTGCAGGAATACTTGAGGTGCTGGAGTATTTTTCATAAATCCATGTAATTATTTTAATTAAAAATCTTTAAAATATTAATGGGGGAGGAGGATCCAAAGCACAGTTAATTATAGCAGCGCCACTCACCACATCTACTTAAGACCCAGGCAGCTTTTCCATTAGGAACCGCTGCTTTTCAGGGGGATTGTAATTCAACCAAATAAATTGGCCACAGGCTGAGGTTTGACATGCAAGTTTGCAGGGTGGGAATTAATTGTTTAATTGATTTGAATATTCAAGGCCCAGACGCGGAAGAAACAAAAATCATTTGCTGTCATGTCAGGGAGGGTTGGCCTGGAGACACCTGCCTTTTCGTAGCTCACTGGTCATCACTGCCCCTATTAAAACCACACCATCCATCATCACAGGTCAAAAATATATACGTATATGGGGCTTTGCACCAAAAGGTTCTGAGTACCTTACTTAGCTCTAAATTCATGCCTAAGCTTCCCCTCAAATGAGCTTCATTAATCTGGATAGGAGAGATTTTTGCCTGTTCATGTGAATGTGTTTTAAAATAAGCCTTTTCATTTTCAGCACCTTCAATATACAACCAGCGGCAATCACAGACTTACCTTCCCCTGGCTGAAATCCAATCATTAAACCAACTTCACTATTAGGGGGAATATCTGGCTGGAAAATGCATTTTATCCCTGAAGAATATGCCGTATTAGTGAGAAAATTACTCTAAATGGGAACAAAGCTGACAACTGCTGCTTGCAGACTAATGGCCGAGTGTATATATCGTACCCAAAAAGCATGTCATCACCCAGCTGTTGAGCAAATCACAGGCGTGAGATTCTGGTTGGCGGAAATGGGACATTATGGATGTTGAAAAGGTTTTAGGGATTTCTCCCCGCTCCTTTTACTTAAAGCCAAAGGACCCAATATCAGCATAACCTGAAAATCCAGGTGAGCCCAACGCTGTGACTATGTCGACATGGCCTCCATCGGGTAGAAATGCATCCCATTCTTCCTTCTACATAGGACTGTTTAGTAGCCATTTAACACAAGATCGCATCCTGTGAGTGGCAGCCTAATTTCTCGGGCCCTGCAAAGTTGTTCGACTCAACCTATTTAGGGACTTGGAGGGTGCCCTGGAGCCCCAGTGACAATGCGAGATGTCAGGGCAATGACTCTTTTTGCAAGAGAGAAAAATTGTGCCATTGCATCGCACAGTAAACGCAGTGGCTGGAGGAGGTAAGGAAGAATGGGACCTGAAGAAGTCTTCTAGGTCAAAATGTAAATGCAGTAATAATAACAAAAAAAAATACATTTGCTTCATTTTCAATCCTTGATACTATCTTTCTCATGCGAACAGATTCAAATTTAGGGCCATTTTCTGTTCTTATTAAGGTGAAAGTGGTCTGCATTCTAATAAAATCCAAGAACACTCATTAATAGACTGCATTTTTCATCCATCTACAAACAGAGAGGAAGTCGTGTCAGTGACTGAGAACATTCAAATAAAGGGCACCCCCCCTCTGTGTCTCCTGATGGAGGAGCTAGAAAGGGTGGTGCCTGAACAATACCAACCATCAGAACTTTATTCTTCTTTTTGTGTGCTTCTCCAGAGCTCCTAATTCAGATATTATTTTCCATCGATTTTTTTTTTATTCGAGCATAATTCATTGACTGAGATTGCTTCTTTTGAAAGCATTTGGTGATAGGATCTCTCTTATTGAAAATTCATGGCCAAGAACATAGAAATTTGGATCAGTAATGACCATGAAACATAAGAAAGTTCTTTATAGCCTGAAACACCTACACATTGCACTAAAAAGGCAGATAAGTAGACAGGAGGCAAAAAGCTACAGAGCAGAGAAACACCATCAGCTGCTGCCCAAAGCAGCAGCATGACCTCCAACAGGCACAGCCAGAAAGGACCATTTCTGCTCTTCTCCCACTCACAGGCACCTCTGGGCGCCAGACACCAGCATCCTGCCTGCCTCTGCCCTGAGACTATAGACATGTATCAGACTCTTCAAGTTCAAATCCTCACATCCTTTTCAGTCATGTAAAGAACATATTCATTCTGTTTGAAAGGCTGAGTGTCACATATGTCTGAAGAAATCCTTAAATGAGAACGATGTTTATGACCATGTGGTACTTAAGCAAACAGCAAGTTTGAGACAATTACTCAACTCCTATTCATTCAGCTGTAACTGTGAGCCAGGCACTGTTCTAGGCATTGCAGAGGCCCCAAAAGCATCTAGGAGAAAAATATGCTACAGCAGAGGATAAGTAGTAATGCAAAGCAACGCATCACAGGATGTTCAGCTGGAAGGAAGCTTGGAGGTCAATGTGCCCATTTCACAGATGAGAGATCAGACCCAAAAAAGTTAACTGACTTGCCTGGTGTGTGGCACAATCAGAGCCACAGCTGTTTCATGGATCATTTAGTATATTCTGTAAATACCGATATAATTATTACTGTGTGCCGTGCAGTGCACTTCGATTCCCACACGGAATCTTTGAAACAACCCTACAAGTCAGGGACTATTATTCTCCCAGTTTACAGGTGAGTAAACTGAAGCTCAGAGGGTTCAGTCATTTGCCCGAGGTCACAAAATAGGTGCCACAGCCCCCCAGATTCCAACCCAGCTTCGTCTATTTCCAGAGCTGTATCTCCCATCCTTTAGGTTCTGCAAAACCAAAGCATGATATATGTTCCGTGCCCCCCATCTGCGTGGGAAACACCAATTCATTTCCAAAGACTCACAGAATTGATCCTGTCTTTGATGCAGCCTCTCCCGGCCTTCAGCACAGCCAGTCCCTTCCCTGTGGGCTCCCTGTGGCCACCTGTACCTCACTGAGCTGGATTTGTGGCTCTTTCTGTGCTCCATTCCGGGTCCTGCTTCCTGTATCCCAGCCAGAAGCACACAGCTTGGCACACAGCAAACGCCCAAGAAAATAGCGGTTAAATGAATCCTGTGCCTCTGCCAAACCCTCACCGCAGATCAACTCCATTCTGGTGGTACAGACATCCCACCCACACAGCACCTCAGGCAGGCGGGGGTGCGGGGGGAGACAGGCTGCCCAGTTTTCTTCCACGGATGCCCCTTCAGGGGACGTAGGCTACTCTGTCTCGCTGCCCCTCCCCAAACACACACACAGTCACAAGAAACCAAAGCCCCTCCTCCAGAAGACTCTCTTCTCGTGCCCCTTCCTCTCTTCTCCCTGGACCCCACGTCGGATACACACCCATGTTAGCCCTCACTCGTCTCCATCTGTTTCCATTCTGGATGGAAAGAAAGGAGACCCAGCAAAGAGAGCAAGGGGCTCCTTGGCGCCTATGGTTGGCACACCTGCCAGACAACCAGGCGTTAACAATGGCGGGAAGGCCTTAGCACATTTTAGGTATTCCGATGCATCCTGCTTCCCCTGAATGGCATTACCAAGTGCTCCTTTTTGTTATCCTGACTTGAGTGCGTTCCCGGAAGTAACGCACGAGGTAAGTACGAGGTCGTCGGGGAGGGGGCATGGCAAGCCGGGAACACCACCCTTCCACTTAATGAAACCTGACCACTAATAAAAGGAGTTTAATAGAACAATTTCAATCTGCCAGATGATTAAAAAGACACATTTTTAGAAAAATAACTTAGTCATGGTTTTCAAGAAAACTAAATGCTGTTACTCTCGGTAGTGATAAATCATCTCCTGAAAATTCTAACAGGTTTGGAGTAAATATTGAAATGCCTACTTTTATCAGTGATGGGGAAATTGAAAATTCCTGAGAATATAAAATTCTAACATCAGTGACCAATTTGCTCAAGTATCAAAATACAATGAAGATATTTATACTCAAATGACCAAAGGTACAACTGATTCCTTTTTTGCAGAATTCAGAACACAGTTTAAAACCTATCAGTCCACTGTGAGCAACATCACAAAATCCTGGGTCTAGAACTTTTTTAAAGCTCTTGTGTATTGAATGCCTACACGTGCCAGCCTTGGTTTCAGCCATTTAACGAACGCTGACTTAATCATCCAGAGTCTGGAGAGAAGAGGACCACCCCTATTTTACCCGGGTTCAAGTGGAATCACCTGTCCAGGTGGTAGGGTCAAGACCCTAATCCAGGTCTGTCTACACACCTTCCAATCCCACTCTGTCTCCTTAGAATACACTGGGGTTTGGGGTGAAACCATACCATATTGCTTTGTTTCCTGTTGTGGGTGGATGTTTTGTCTTGTTTTCATAAATTTTCATCAGCTTGCCTATCTGTCCCTTTGGCTCATTCACTTCTTGTTCTCACCTCTGTCTGTCATAGGATACAAAAGAGGCGTGGTTTGAACTTTCTGCCTTTTGAGACTGTAGCTGAACAGGTAAAGGTCATGGCCATCTGCTGTTGATGGAATATGTGGAAAAGCCAAAGGCAGCCCCATGCACTCATGGCACCTTCCTAAGATTTCACTCTTCTACCAAATAGCTAAAGACAAGCCCCAAGTTCCTGACCCGAAAAGCCCACCCAGGACCCCTAGCATAAGCATACTAACAAAAAAGAAACTACACAAACACAAGGGAAAAGGGTCAGCCACAGTAGAGATTAAAAATGCAAATGAGAAAAACTGGAAATATGACTTTGCCTATCAAATTAGTAAAAAAAAAAATATGATGAATAATAGCACTACATGCTAAAGACAGTGTGATAAACTTTCATAGTTTGTGGGAAAATAAACTGGTACACCTCTTTTAGAAAACGATTTAGTAATACATACAAGAACCTTCTGAATGCTCACCCTGTGAATTAACAATTCCTTTGGGGGCTCTGACCCAACCAAAGAATCTGAAATTTAAAAATGCTTTGTTCACAACATTGTTTAGTGAAATAGTACTTATAGCAACACAAAATATGAAATAACCCCAAGCCACAATAAGAGAATGATTAAATAATTTATGGTATATACACATGAAAAATAGAATAGGATAAAACACTAGGCAACCATGAAAACTGTTACTGTAAAATTGTTATTCAATTTTTTAAATTACATATTTTTATTACAAATACATACATAAAAGAAAAAAGAGTGAAAAAAGAAATACATTAAAATTTTAGCAGGAACATTCTCTAAACAATTGTATTGCTTTTATTTCTTATTTGACCTTTTTACATTTTATTCTTATAATCAAGAGATAAACTTTTAATATTATGTTTACAAAACACTTATGATAGTTAGATGCTATTATATTAGTATGCTATTATATTAGTAGGGAAAATACCCGAAGGATAAAAAGAGTATGCTTTCAATTTTTATATTTAAAAGAAATACAGGCATCAAAATATTATAGTGGATGGTATTAATGGGTGATTATATTTCTTCTATTTTCCTACATTTTCAAATTTTTATGAAACAGTGACACTATTTTCATAGTCACACAGAAAAATCTTTATAATTAGAAAAGTGGCTTTATGAACCATAGGTAGCCATAAAACAAACTAAAACTGCCATCTAGGTGGGCATACCTGAGGAAGGCTCTGATCTGAAGCCTGCTCCTCCTCCTCGCTTTAAAAACAAAACCCAACCAACTAAGAACCATCAAAGAGGTGGTAATGACTTGGCAGCATAAATTGAGCCTTTCTCCTGGGCTTGATCAGAAAAATTTGAGAGCGAAGTGAAAAGGGAATAACTTTTTCACCATGTGCATCCGAGTCTGGGACCAGTCTGAAATCCACTCTCATTCTGTCGCCCACTCTCTAGGGCCATCAGGCTGGGGGCATTTGCAGTGTGTGCCCGTCTGCCTGGTGTGCCCACGCATGGGGAGACACTTGTTGACGGACCATTCTCATGGAAACTGAGCCAACAGGCCTGGAATGACCTTGCCTCTGTTCAGTCAGAACACAGGATTTCCAGCTCCAAAGAGAAACTGTTCTCCCATGGGGAAGGGGACAAATGCGATGCTGTGCCAGGCTATGAAAATTCCGTTAGCTCACCTGGAGCATTGTAGGCATTTCAGTACCTGGCTCCCTCATTGCGGTTGGGGATTCACATAGAGAGGGAAAAGGGGGGAAAAGACAAACATAGCAGGGGTAAAAAACAAATAAAGGAAAAACATAAAAGAGGGAAAAAAGAGAAATTTCCTACTTCTCACTTTAGCAGGACAATGAACCATGTCTCCACAGGGCCCCAAATCCATCCTCACCCCACCTGGGCCCCCTCAGCCCGCCCAGCGCACTGCCTCACAGAACTACTGACCCACAGGGAACCTAAGCAATCAGGGTTTACGCTGAAGTGTGATACCCAGGAGATCATTATGACGTCACTGTTATCTAATGCTGCACCAGGCAATTTTGCTTCAAATTATTCTTATGATTGCAGCAGATCAAACTGCATTTCTGTCTGAATAAAAGCAGACTGAGATACATGAAGTGATGGAGAGTATGGGCTGGGGCTCAAATCCAGCTCCCCCTCAACACCACCCCACACACACACCACTGTGTGATGGCTGGGAGTAGTCCTCAGCCTCCCAAACTTCAAAATCCTCACGTACAAGGAGGGGCGGGCCCTACCTCCAGGGACTGGTTTGAGGAGAAGATGCTATCAGGCTGGTAAAGTCCTCAGCACTCGCACGCAGCACACGGCCGTGCTGGATAAACGTTAGTGGGAATGAGGGAATCGCGGTCTGGATTTCTGCACAAGGGCATCCAAGAGGAGTTAGTCAGCAGCCCACGGGCTCCATGCCATTCCCGAGGGCCTAACATCTCAGCACCCTCTGAAGGGGCCACGACAAACAGCAGCCAAGTAGCTCACCATCCAAATCAGAAACAGGTGTGTGTGAAAAAGCACTGTCAACATGACGGCAGAGACAGCTAGAGTGAAACAGGACCATGCCAGACAGACAGACTGTGCTCAGCCGAACAGCAACAACAGCTTCTGCAGTGCCAGACGCTGTTCCTGAAACGCTGGACATGGTGGTCTTTCAGATCTCATGTTAAGGGATCAATGGACTAAGTTAACCATTTACCACTGTCTTCTAGAACAAGACCTGCATAGAATGAGATAATGGGGACAGAAGGGTTTTTTGCATCTTTATTGAGGTATAATTTACATATAATAAATTTACATATAAAAAAAATACTAAGTGTACTGTTGAAGGAATTTTGATAAGTGTATCCACCCAAATAACTGCCATCAAATCTGAATATGAAACATTTTCATCACCCCAACAAATTTCCTTGTGTCACTTTGCAGTTGGTCCCCACACCAAGTCCCAGCCCCAGGCAACAAGTGATCTGCTGCCTGTCACTATTAGTTTTGCCTGTTCTAGAATTTCATGTAAATGAAATCACACATCAGGTACTCTTTTGTGTCTGGCTTCTTTTGTTCAGCATCATCCATGTTGCACGTATCAGTTGTTCATTCCTTTTTATTGCTGAAAGTATTCCTTTGAGTGGATAATGCACAATTTGTCTATCCATTCACCTCTGATGGATATTCGAGGCTATTATGAAGAAAGCCATCTATGAATATTCTTATACAAGTCTTATGAGAATATGTTTTCATTTCTTTCACATAAATATCTAAGAGTGGAATATGGGATCACATGGTAACATATCATGTTTCCCTGAAAATAAGACCTAATCAGACCATCAGCTCCAATGAATCTTTTGGAGAAAAAATTAATATAAGACCCGGTCTTATATATTATATTATATTACATTACATTACATTACATTACATTACATTACATTATATTATATATTATATCATACCTGGTATTTATATTACATTATATCTGGTCTTATATTACAATAAAATAAGACCGGGTCTTATATTAATTTTTGCTCCAAAAGATGCATTAGAGCTGATGATTTGGTTAGGTCTTATTTTTGGGGAAACATGGTACATTTAACTTGAGAAGAAACTGTCAGGATGTTTTATAAAGTAGTTGTTCCATTTTTCACTCTCATCAGAAATGTGTGAGTTCCAGTCACTGCCTCATTCTCACCAACACATAACACTATCAGTCTTTTTCATTTCAGCCACTCTCATGAATGAGTAAGCTGTCTCCTGATTTTAGTTTGCATTTCCTTCATGGCTGTTGATGCTGCACTTCTCATGCTCGCACTGGCTGTGGATCTATCTTCTTTTGTCAAATGTCATTTCAAATATTTTTTAAGTTATTTGTCTTCTTATTTTTGAGTTCTAAGAGTTCTTTGTATAGTCTAAATTCAAGACCTTTGTCAAACATACATATTGCAAACATTTTCTGTCTGGAACTTGTCTATTCATTTGCTTAATGGTGTCTTTCAAAAAGCAGAAGCTTTGAATTTTAATGAATTCAGTTTTTTTTGTTCATGGTTTGTGTTTTTTTGTGGTCCAAGAAAGTTTGCCTACTCCAAAATCACATGTAGTTTCTCATATTTTTTCTAGACGTTTTATAGTTTTAACCTTTATATTTAAGTCTATAGCCCATCTTGAGTTAATATTTGTTGTGGAACAAATCAGGAACAAAGATCATTTTTTCCCACATGGATATAAAGTTGTTCTAACACCATTTGTTGAAAAAGACCATCCTTACCCCACTGCATTATTTTGTCATCTTTGTTAAATATCAGCTGTCCATAAGTATGTGGGTATATTTCTGGAGTCTCTATTCTGTTACACTGGCATATATATCTGTACTTTATGCTGATCCTATATTGTCTCTTGTTCAGTGTAGGTTTATGGTAAGTCTTGAAATTAAATAATGTAAGTTTTGCAACTTTATTAGTTTCTTTTTCTTCATTGTTTTGGCTATTGAATTTCTACCAAAAAAAAAAAAAAAAAGCCTATACATGTTGTGATTCCACTGAACCAATGGATTTATTTGGGGAGAACTGACATCTTAACAATATTGAGTGGATTCCTATCCATGAACATGGTATTTCTCTCCATTTATTTAGAGTTTAATTTCTCAGTAATGTACTGAGGTTTTCAGTAAACAAGTCTTGTACATATTTGCCCCTAAGTATTTAGTGTTTTTACGCCATTATAAAAAGTATTTTCATTTAATTTTCGATTGTCCATTGCTAATATGTAGAAACACTATTGATTTTTTAAATAATGACCTGTGCCTACAACTTTACTATAAGTTCTAGCAGATGGGTCATCAAAATGGTGGCGTGAGGTGAGCCTCTGTAAAGCTCCCCTGGAATTTACAACTAATCAAACAACAATAACTCCACAAAGGACTCCCTGCACAGCAGACAGCAAGACGAAGAGGCCCACTACTGAATTCACCTAAAGGTGGGCAAATCGCGCGAGCGGGGGAGAAGGGATGGGAGAAGTGCGGAGACAGAGCCGTGCGGGCGCAGGACGCAGACCTAGCTCAGTGCTCCGAGCTCGCTGCATCCCGGAACTACCACAGCTGCGGGAGAGGGAAAAACTCAGACTGCTAGGGCACCGCTTATGGCCCACAGGGCTGAGGGGGCAGCATATAACACAGCTGAAAACAACGCTCACAGCAGAGACCTTGGAGAAAAGACTGAGAGAAGAAGGCTGAAAACAGTGGTTTAAGCCCTCACTGCCGAGCAGAGAATGGAAGCCTTAGGCACTGAGACTAGCCACCCCCTTCCTACCCTCCCAGAGCTCGCCCCGCCCCCACCTGCCTGGTGCTAGAAGCGGAACAGTAGCGGTGTCAGATCAAAAGAACAGAATATTTGCTGTTCTGAGAACTGTGGACCGCAGACACAGATTCACAGCCCAACTAGTTCCAGCAAAGGGGAGGGAGCTGTGGAAGCAGGACTGGCTGTGGTGGTAGTCGCCGCCATTGCTCTGGGCCACCTCTCACAACCCACCAGGCACCTGTCCACTCCTATCTGGGCGATCCCTGCAGGAGTAAACAGAACTGCTGAAACATATGGGCTCTGAATCTGGTGCAGGAAGAACTTTGGAACTTCAAAAGCTCTCGGCATACCCACACAGACACTGCACCCTGTGACCCAGGTGAACTATTAACAGAGGAGAAGCCCGTCTCCCAGTGAATCCCCCCATTGCGTGAGAAGCTGGAATAGTGCAGAGAAAACAGCACTACCGTGTGAGAGAGAAAAAACATGCTGCAGTCGGAGAGAAAATAAAACATTCTACCAACAAGTACTGGAAAACAAAAGTAAGACCTCTTCCTATCAACCTGTTGCAGAAGCCACTCCTGTAGATGTCTAGGAAGAGAAATAATAAATCAGTAATTGCCATGAATAACCAAGGCAACAAGACAGCTCAGAAAGAAAGTGAAAAGTCTCCAGAAAAGGAACTTAAAGATATGAAAATATCTGATTTAAATGACAGAGAATTCAAGATTGCAGTTCTGAAAAAACTCAACAAGATGCAAGAAAACACAGAAAGGCAGTTTAATGAACTCAGAAACACAATCAAAGAACAACAAGAGCATTTTACGAAAGAGATTGAAATTTTGAAAAAGAACCAAAGAGAATTTCTGGAGATTAAGAACTCAATAGAAGAAATTAAGAATGAAATAGCCAGTTTAGGTAGTAGAGTTGACCAGATGGAGGAAAGAATCAGTGACATCGAAGAAAGAAACCTAGAAATTACACAGATGGAAGAAGAAAGAGACTTGAGACTTAAAAGAAATGAAAGAACTCTACAAGAACTTTCTCACTCCCTCAGAAAGAGCAATATAAGAATAATGGGCATACCAGAAGGAGAAGAAAGAGAGAAGGGAACAGAGAATATATTCAAACAAATTGTTGATGAAAACTTCCCAAACTTGTGGACAGAACTGGATCCTCGAATCCAAGAAGCAAATAGAACACCTAGTTACCTCAATCCCAACAGGCCTTCTCCAAGACACATTGTATTGAAGCTGTCTAAAAGCAACGACAAAGAAAGAATCCTCAAGGCAGCCAGGGGAAAGTAGACGGTAATCTATAAAGGAAAGGCCATTAGATTATCATCAGATTTTTCAGCAGAAACTCTACAAGCCAGGAGGGAGTGGAACCAAATATTCAAACTATTGAAAGATAGAAATTATGAGCCAAGAATAATATATCCAGCAAAGATATCCATTAGATACGAAGGAGGAATAAAGACCTTTCCAGACATACAGAAGCTGAGGGAATTTTCTAATACACGACCTGCACTACAGGAAATACTAAAGGAGGCTATTTGACCACCATCAACAGGGACAATTTGTGGCAACCAAAACATAAAAAGGGGGACAGTTAAGGCCTGAACCGGAATATGGAAATGGAGAAAGGAAGCATGCTGAAGAAAATGGAATACTCTAAATATCAAACTTTCTTTTACATAAACTTAAGGGTAACCGCTCAAAAAAATCCAGAACTGAAATATATACTGTAATAAAAGAAGAAACAGAGGGAAGCATCATAGAATACCACCACACAGAAATAATAGACAACAACAAAAAGGCAAAGAAACAATGGAGACACAGCCTTACCAGAAAACTAAAGATAGAATGACAGGAAATCCTCACATATCAATAATCACCCTAAATGTAAATGGACTGAACTCACCAATAAAAAGGCACAGAGTAGCAGATTGGATCAAAAAAACTAAACCCAACCATATGCTCTCTCCAAGAGACACATCTCAGCTACAAGGACAAGCATAGACTCAAAGTGAAAGGGTGGAAATTGACACTCGTAGCAAATGGTACCCAGAGAAAATCAGGTGTAGTCATAATGATATGAGATGAAACAGACTTCAGGGTGAAAAAGATAACAAGAGACAAGTTGGACATTTCATAATGGTAAGGGGGACTATACAACAAGAAGACATAACAGTCATCAATATTTATGCCCCTAATCAGGGAGCACCGAAATATACCAAGCAACTACTAACAGAACTAAAGGGAGAAATTGACCAAAACACAATTATACTAGGGGACTTAAATACATCATTGACAGCTATGGATAGATCATCCAAACAGAAAATAAATAACGAAATAGCAGCCCTAAATGACACATTAGATGAAATGGACATAATTGACATATAGAGCACTTCATCCTAAAACATCAGACTATACATTCTTTTCTAGTGTACATGGAACATTCTCAAGGATAGACCATATATTGGGACATAAAATCAGCCTCAGCAAATTTAAGAAGATTGAAATCATACCAAGCATATTCTCTGATCACAAGGCTTTCAAATTGGATATCAACTGCAAAAAGAAAGCAGGAAAAAACACAAATACATGGAGATTAAACAACACACTTTTAAAGTACGACTGGGTCAAAGAAGAAATTAGAGGAGAGATCAAAAGATACATAGAAACAAATGACAATGAAAATACATCCTACCAAAATTTTGGGGATGCAGCGAAAGCAGTTTTAAGAGGGAAATTTATCTCATTACAGGCCTATCTCAAGAAACAAGAAAAATCCCAAATAAATAACCTCATGTTACACCTTAAAGAACTAGAAAAAGAAGAACAAGTGAAACCCAAGGTCAGCAGAAGAAAGGAAATAACAAAAATCAGAGAAGAACTAAATGAAATAGAGAACAAAAAGACAATAGAAAAATTAATGTGACAAAGAGCTGGTTCTTTGAAAAGATTAACAAAATTGACAAACCCTTGGCTAAACTCACTAAGATAAAAAGAGAGAAGACACTAATTAACAAAATCAGAAATGAAAAAGGGGAAGTTATCATGGACACCACAGAAATACAAAGGATCATCCAAGAATACTATGAAGGACTATATGCCACCAAATTTAATAACCTAGAAGAAATGGACAAGTTCTTAGAAACATATAGCCTTCCTAGACTGAACCATGAAGAACTGGAAAATCTAAACAGACCGATCACCAGCAACGAAATAGAATCAGTCATTCAAAACCTTCCCAAAAGCAAAAGTCCGGGACCAGATGGCTTCACTAGTGAATTCTACCAAACCTTCAAAGAGGATCTAATACCAACCCTGTTCAAACTCTTCCCAAAAATTGAAGAAGAGACAGTACTCCCTAACTCATTTTATGAGGCCAACATTACCCTGATACCAAAACCTGGTAAGGACAACATAAAAAAATAAAACTACAGACCAATATCTCTGATGAATACAGATGCAAAATCCTAAACAAAATTCTAGCAAATCGAATACAACAATGCATTAGAAAGATTGTTCATCACGACCAAGTAGGGTTCATCCCCGGGGCACAAGGATCGTTCAACATCTGCAAATCCATCAATGTGATACATCACATAAACAAAATAAAGGACAAAAATCATATGATTATATCAATTGATGCAGAAAAAGCATTTGACAAGATACAACATCCATTTATGATTAAAACACTTAATAAAATAGGTATAGAAGGAAAATACCTTAACATAATAAAGGCCATATATGACAAGCCCTCAGCTAATCTCATAATTAATGGTGAAAAACTGAAGCCCTTTGCTCTACGTTCAGGAACACGACAGGGCTGTCCACTATCACCTCTGCTTTTCAACATAGTGTTGGAAGTCCTTGCCAGAGCAATCAGGCAAGAGAAAGAAATAAAAGGCATCCAAATTGGGAATGAAGAAGTTAAATTGTCACTCTTTGCAGACAACAGGATGCTATATAGAGAAAACCCTAAAGACTCCACCAAAGAGCGACTAGAAAAAAATCAATGAATACAGTAAAGTTGCAGGCTACCAAACCAACGTACAAAAGTCCATTGCATTCCTATATACTAACAATGGAATCTCAGAAAAAGAAATACAAAAACAATTCCTTTTGCAATTGCAGCAAAAAGAATAAAATACCTAGGAATAAACTTAACCAAGGATGTGAAAGACCTACATGCTGAAAACTATAACACATTTTTGAAAGAAATTGAAGAAGACACAAAGAAATGGAAAGACATTCTGTGCTCATGGATTGGAAGAATCATCATAGTTAAAATGGCCATATAATCCAAAGCAATATACAGATTTAATGCAATCACCATCAAAATACCAATGGCTTTGTTTAAAGAAGTAGAACAAAAAAATCATCAGATTTGTTTGGAACCACAAAAGACCCCAAATAGCCAAAGCAATCTTAAGAAAAAAAGAACAATACTGGAGGTATTACACTCCCTGACTTTAGCTTGTACTACAGGGCTGCAATAATCAAAACAGCATGGTATTGGCAGAAAAACAGACACATAGACCAATGGAATAGAATTGAGAACCCAGAAATAAAACCACATAAATATGGACAGATAATTTTTGACAAAGAAGCTAAAAACATACAATGGAGGACAGACAACCTCTTCAATAAATGGTGCTGGGAGAATTGGATAGCCACGTGCAAAAGAATGAAACTGGACTGCTATCTGTCACCATGTACCAAAATTAATTCAAAATGGATCAAAGACTTAAGCATAAGACCTGACACAATAAACTGCATAGAAGAAAACATAGGTACTAAACGTATGGACCTTGGGTTCAAAGAGCATTTCATGAATTTGACTCCAAAGGCAATGGAAGTAAAAGCTGAAATAATCTAATAGGACTATATGAAACTTAAAAGCTTCTGCACAGCAAAAGAAACCATCGACAAAATAAAGAGGCAACCAACTGAATGGCAGAAGATTTTTGCAAACAGTGCCTCCGATAAGGGGCTGATATACAAAATATACAAGGAACTCATGAAACTCAACAACAAAAAAACAAACAACCCAATTGAAAAATGGGCAGAGGACCTGAAGAGACATTTCTCCAAAGAGGACATACAAATGGCAAATAGACATATGAAAAAATGCTCAACATCACTAATCATCAGAGAAATGCAAATAAAACCACAATGAGATATCACCTCACCCCAGTCAGAATGGCTATCATCAACAAGACAAATAGTAACAAGTGTTGGAGAGGCTGTGGAGAAAAAGGAACCCTCATACACTGTTGGTGGGAATGCAGACTGGTGCAGCCGTTATGGAAGGCAGTGTGGAGGTTCCTCAAAAAATTACGAATAGAATTACCATATGACCCAGCAATCCCTCTCCTGGGTATCTACCCAAAAAATCTGAAAACATTTATACATAAAGACACGTGTGCTCCAATGTTCATTGCAGCTTTGTTTACAGTGGCCAAGACATGGAAACAACCAAAATGTCCTTCGATAGATGAATGGATAAAGAAGTTGTGGTATATATACACAATGGAATACATTCGGCAGTAAGAAAAGATAATATACGAACATTTGTGACAACATGGATGGATCTTGAGATTATAATGCTAAGCGAAATAAGTCAGACAGAAAAAGCAGAGAACCATATGATTTCACTGATATGTGGTATATAAACCAAAAACAACAAAAGAACAAAACAAACAAATGAGAAACAAAAACTCATAGACACAGACAATAGTTTAGTGGTTACCAGAGGGTAAGGGGGGTGGAGGGTGGGAGATGAGGGTAAGGGGGATCAAATATATGGTGATGGAAGGAGAACTGACTCTGTGTGGTGAACACACAGTGGGATTTATAGATGATGTAATACAGAATTGTGCACCTGAAATCTATGTAATTTTACTAACAATTGTCACCCCAATAAATTTTAAAAAAAAGAAATATATTTACATTTCATAGGTCTATATGTATATAAGTATATAAAATATATTTACTTATAAAGTCCCTATAAAAATATATCTTTACATTTAAAAAAAAGTTCTAGTTAACTTTTTTGTCTATTTTGTAGGATTTTCTGTATATGCAATTATGTTGTCACTAATAAAAATGGTTGTACTTCTCCCTTTCACTCTGATGCTTTTTATTTATTTTTATTGTTTTATTGTGTGAGCTAAGGCCTTCATTACACTGTTGAATAGGAGTGGTGAGAGCAAACATCCTTGCTTTTTTCCTAATCTCAAAGGAAAAGTATCCACTCTTTCACCATTATGTATGATGTTCGATGTAGGTTTTTCATAAATACCTTTTAACAAATTGAAGAAGTTTCCTTCCATTCCTAGTTAGCTGTGAAGTTTTTTTTCAATCATAAACGGTGTTAAATTTTTAAAAAATATGTTTTCTGCATTTGCTGAGATAATCATATGGTTTTTCTACTTATTTTGCCAAAAGGGTGATTTACATTGATTGATTTTTAACGTTAAACTAAATTTACATCCCAGGTATAAACTCCATTTAATCATGATGTATGATCCTTTTTTATATATGGCTGAATTCAATTTGCTAACATTTTTTTAAGGATTTTTGCATCTACATTCATAAAAGTTATTGAACTGTAGTTTTGGTTTGTTGTTTGTAATGTCTTTGATTGGTTTTGTATTAGGATAATGCTGGCTTCATGAGAGATCAATTTGGATAGTGAGACTGGTAAGGGCAGAAACAGGATCAGGAAAAAAGATGGAATGAGCACATTTATAAAATGAGAAAGCCACCTGAATGGCCACATATGAATAAAAACTTGACTGGTCTGAGTTACAAATTCAATTTCAGTTAAAAAATACTAATTCAATATCAGACTGCTTTTACTTAAAAACAAAACAAAAAAACCACCTCCAGAACAAGGAAGGGAATAATTCCTCTCTCCTCTAAGCCAGAGTCTCTCTATAGTCCAGAGTTCAATTCTGCACACCTCATTCTTAGACAAATTGGACTGGATTCCAGGGTACCACCATCCGGATGGTAAGGTGCCTTGAAATTATGAAAGGATTCCAAATGTTTCCTGAGGTAAAGGGAAGAAGAAGGAAGAACCGGGCTGGCTATCTTCCGGTTTGTGAAGAAGTTGTTACGAGGGAAAGGAATTAAGCTCGTTTCTATTGGACCCAGAGGGTAGGATAAGGGACAGTAGATGTTGGGCTTCAGTTCACCATCTGGACTTTGTGACAACCTACAGCCCCCTCAAAATTCAGTCTTGGACATAGTAAGTTTCTCTTGGCTGCCTGTGTCCAGAGAGAGGATGCACAGCCACCGAGGAAAGGGTGGGTACAGAGGCTGTACAGGGATGAGAGTCTGCTTTGGCTAAATCCTTCACACGGTGCCCCTGCCTGATTACATCAGGCCTGCCGGCTGCGCCTTGAACAAAAGCTTTTCTAGGCAGCTTCTACATGGTTCTCCCAAGAAGAGAAAAAGGGCCCAAACGCTGACAGCTGTGGTTGGCAAACACCAGGGCTAATGCTTGATCAAGTTTTGGTAAATTTTTAAAAATAGAACAATTTGATCTGTAGTTCATAAAGCCAAATTTGTTCAATTAAAGGATTCTCCTTTATGCCAAGATTATGTATGATTTTACTAATTTTTTTGGGGTGGTGGTGATGGTATTAAATGTTTTTTTCTTTATGGAATATTGGTGGTAGATGATCTTGTTTTTGTCTTTACCCAACACAATTAAAAATTGGCAACTGTCTCTCAAAACCTCTAATTTTTTAAGTTATTACTCTGTGAAATACAAACTCTACAGCAGGTCCCCATAAGTAACTTGTGCTTGGATCAACCGTATTTATCCAGGCTGGATTTTCTTAAAATGTGCTCCATGGGGTGGTGGAGGGGTTGAGGCAATGTATATCTCAATCAGCATGTCTGTGAAATAACTAAAACTGGGAATAGTTTTCATAGTTTGTGTTAGATCCTCAAAGGTGAGCAACCTCTGATTTAGTCTCAGGATAGATTTTCAAGATGGATGGTTGAGCAATTAGATTGAAACAATCTCTAAGGTCCCTTCCCCACCTTACCAGTCCATGCCTCTGCGTTTTCGAGACCTCGTGAACGGAAGGTTCTCTGGGCATGGATGAAGGCCTGAACACCCAGAAAACATTCGTGAAGTCACTGAGAACCCAAGGGTGTAGAGGAGATTCATGCCAGATCCCTCTAACTTCACTATTTCACCTGCTATTATCCCCGAACACTCCAAACTCTAATGAAATTTCTTAAGCTCCTAAAGCAAATGAGCTCATTTCAAAACAGAAATTCTTGGAGCTTTCACTTATTAAGTCACAATTATTCTTGCTCTACAAAAACATTAAAAGGTGATGCCATCAGCGGGGAAATATTTGAGTTGCCAACTCATGGTCTCTGTTTAAATTCTTCTTTTATGGAACACACTCAGACCCAGTTTGAAAATATGCTTTCAGCCTCTGCAGTGTAGATAAATGCAGCCAGTCCTGAGGAAGAAGGTTTCGCGATGAGAATGCTTTAGACATTCTGGCCGGTTCTACTCGGAGGCAGCCAAGAAGCTATACAATGTGGCTTTTGTTCAAGTGGCAATTAGCAGAAATTATAGACCAGGGGCAGTGTCATTGTGCAAAGGATTCAGCCAAAGTAGACACAGACCAGTTTTCATTAGACCAGCCAAAAGCTGGAGAACCCTCTTTTAAAAAATTAAACAAGCTCTCAGCCTATTTGCTCCAGTTATAACGATGCTGAGAAGTGTACTTCCTCTCACAGATAGTACCCGGAGGACACTCTGGCGGGGGGAAGCTCTCCAAGGGTTGGGTCTTTGATTGACAAATGTATTCAAGGGGAAATTGCTGGTGTGATTTTATTCATTATTAGGAAAGAAGCTGAATTGTGCTGTCTTGTAGCTCCTGTGCCAGTTACAATAGATCTCCGGCTATTTTATTTTATTTTAAATCAGACATTACAGTTTGAGGATCTATTTGGTCCCTGTGGGACAGGAAGTAGATAGTCTGAAGAAGGAGATCAGAGTAATTATAGGGTGAGAAGGGGGACTTCTGCACGGTGAATCACAGAATCTCTGACTTGAGAGGTAGCTCAAGGCTTATCTCGTCTCCCAGTTAGTCCTAGTTCAGCCATTTTTATGGTCAATAAGAAATAGACCAATTTCCCCTTCCGAGCAGTATTCCTTCAGGTACTTGGAAAGAATGATTGGGCCCAACCACCCCGAGTCTTCTCCAAACAGAACATTCAGTTTTTACATGTTTCTGGGCTCCCCGGCCCTTCACCATGCCCTGCATTTCCTCGTGGATGCTCCTGTTTCCCATTATCCCACCTAAAATATGACGACTTGACCTTGAGAAAGGAAAGCCTAGAAGCCTCTGATACCCACGGTCAAGGTTTTCAGGCGTCCACAATAGAGGATGCTCTTGACTCTCCCAAATTCACGAGGGAGACTCAGCAAAGACAATGCCGCAAACCAGTCACACCGTGTCTCAGAACGAGCTCCTAATTCTGGGGACCTCAGAAGTAGAAGCTGCTTCCTAGTCATTGCAAAACGCCCACAAACGCAGGGGTCAAGAGCCTGGGCCCAAGAGCCAGCTCTGCCCACATGAGCCTGAGTGGCTTTAGAGATGGATCCTGTGCCACTGAGCCAGTCCCACCACTGATCTCCCAGGGGGGCTGGACTTGGGGGGTGTCTCATGCTAGCAGGGCTTGAGAACCCCTATGCCCCTGGAGCCTTGTCTAGAGACTAAATGGAAGGATAGCTGTCCTCCCAGGAAAAAGCTGATGTTCAAAGGGCATCCGTGGGCTGGAAATGTTGGGCCCACAGAGCAAGGTGACTCCCAAGGTCCTGCAGTCCCTTGCAACATAAATGTAGAAGGGGGAGTCCTAATTGGATGAGGTGACTTTTCCATGTCTATTCTGCTTCTAATGAGAATTTGCAGAATCCGCTATATGGATGAAACCTTCCTACTTTTGGCATGATGGGTTTTTTTGTGTGTTCTTTTTAATAAATATGAAAAAATTAAAAGTCAAATGTAAAATCTTAACTCTTAAAGGCCTTTTATAATGGTGATCCTTACAGAGTCTGCCCAGGCAGAATCCTGTGTATTTTGTCAAATCTAGCTCCTTGGGTCTTTACTTTTTTAAAGAGTTTATTACAGTGGTAGAGAGTTTGAGTTTTGGAACCAAAGAGACCTGAGTTTGAAACCTGACCTCACTCCTTACTTAGCTATGTGACCTCAGGCAAGTTACTTGAGCCTCTGAGTCTTGATTTCCTCACCTATAAAATGGGTGTAATAATCTGGGTCTCAGAGAAGTCTGATGAGAATTCAGTGAGATACTCCTTGTGAAACACGTCACAGACCTGGCCCCTAATAACAGGCACCATTGCTTTGGAATCAATTTGACCCTTTTAATTAAACAAAGTTTATACCTAGATTACATGGCACTTGAGTCTAAAGGGGGTTTACACCTGATGGAGGAATCCAGCCTAATTCTCAGAGTTCAAAGTGAGGAATTACACTCTCACAATTGCAAAATTATGATCCCAGGAAAAACCTGGCAACTTGGCACCCTCTTGCCAAACCTTCAAGCCTCTTCTTTTCTCCCCTAGCTGGTATCTGCACCTCATCCCCTCACAGCTGGGAACACATTCTGAAAAAAGCCCTACCTCCTTCATGATTCGTTCCCTGGAGCCGGGCCCCTAGTAGCTCAAGAAGTAAATTAGTCTCGCCTTCCCAGATCACCCAGGTCAATGCACCTTGAGGACAAAGTCAGAAATCAGGCTAATGTGACTCGAGTCAAAGATTACGCTCACCTCAGGTGAGGCTCATCCCTTCTCCGTCCCCTGAATATCCATGTGCCCTGAGAGCAGATCTAGTGAGAGCATCCCAGGTAAAGAACCAGTTAGTGCAAACACCCAGCACAGGGGTGGAAGTCAGTGCTTTCCACCTCCAGAGAGGCTAAGGGTCCAAGGCCCCATGCTCTCTATTCTTAGGTTTTACTGCCTCCTCAGAATAGAAGACTGACTTTGTTTGCACCACCAGTCCTCAGGAGTCAGGCAATCCATCCCTGATGTGACACACTGTCTGAAAACAGGAAGCCTGCATGCAGATAAATGCAAATACATTGCCCATTACAGTTAAAGGCCTGAGGTAGGCACAGCAGGACAAGATCACGTACACACTGTACTTCTGTTGTGATTCACGAGGATGCTTCGATTTAATTTCAGCTTTCTACCTTAAATCAGACGTTCACTACATGAAAGTGTTTGCCAGGTCGGATTCAAGAAATCCAATCTACGTGTGAAATACAAGGCTTGTACCCCCAAGGCTTGTACCCTCAAGTTGGCAAAGTCTTGACTTCACAGCTCTTCATGTCTACGGTCCTGGGAATAAAAGTGTTGACGTTAGAAAAATCATGTGAGTTTCCCCCTTTTTTGGGGTCAGGATGGGGGTGGGGTTTGGAGCCAGAGTCTTGGGTTCTAATAACACCCGCTTTGCTGCTGGTGTGCAGCAGATCTAGAAAGTCACTTAACCTCTCTGAGCCTGTTTCCTCATCTCTAAAAGAAGGATGGCGATTATTTTCTCTCTTCTCCAGCCTTAAGAGATGAGTCATTCTTCCCTTCCCTGGTCCTCTAGTCCAATTTTCCTTCCCAACAAGAAGAGAAAGAAATCAGGCCAGTGCTACGTGGGTTCTTGTGTACTGACTGCTATGGTGGAAACTGGAGATGATGTGTGTAAGGGGCCTGGAACAGCGCCTGGGTACAAAGCAAACACTGGGTCCAAGGAAGCCTCTGCTGTCACCGTCCCTGTGGTTATTACTCATGGTGTGTGGCCTTGGCTGCAGCCTCTCCTGCCTTTACAGGTTTCTACACCAGAATCCATTTGCAAAGCTGCCCACGGGCAGCAGCATCTGTTTCCAGGAATTCTCCAGCAGGAGAAAATTCTTGCCTTTGGTGCAGAGTCATGGTAATCATTCAGACACTACTCTAAACAGATTGCAAATGCTTCCTCCACGGAAAAGAGGATACACTATAAAAATGTAACGTTTCCTTCAGGGTTTGGGGATTTTCTTTCTTATAGTCAATCATGTTTCTAAGCATTTAGGAAACAAATATAATGTGTCTTATCTTTTTTTTTTTATCATAACCAAGTAAGTTCCCCTCCAGATGGGAAAAAGTCTGAGTTTTTAAATGAACGCCATCATATCTGCCTCTTTTCAAAGTTTCATTGGGTTTTACAGCTGGAAAGGGCCTCGGAGAGCAATTCACTTAATGCCTTGACTTTCAGATCCGAAGAACGAGGGTCCAGAAGGGTCAAGGGACCTATCCAAGGTCATACAGCAGATCAGGGACAAAGCTGAGATGATCCACAGGCATCCAGACTCACGGTCAACCATGCCCCTCTCAGGACGGTGCTACCAGGAAAAGCGCCATGGGAATAACAGTGACATTAGGGTTCTTTCTGAATGTCACCACACCACCTACAATTGATGGACTGGACTTTTAGTCTGCAATGGTCGACGTGATAGGGACCTGTGTGTCAGATTGACATTCACTCAGGGAGGAGCGCTGGGGAAAGCCCAAGTCCCTCTATCCACTGAAACAGGAGTTCCACAGCTGCCAGGGTGACATCAATCCAAGCGGAGAGGTCAAATACATGAAGGCACCTTACTCAGAGCTGCCAGACTCAGTAAGTAGTGCGCGGAACACACTTACACTAAAACAGTAATTGTTGTTTACCTGACATTCAAATGTAACTGGGCACCCTGTGTCTTATCTGGCAACCCTAATCTAACAGTCAGGTTTTAAAACTACAACATTCACTTAGCATAAGGTACATCCATATTTCGCAAATGGCAAGATTTCATTCTTTTTTATAGCTGAGCAATATTCCATCGTATATATGTGCCACCTCTTCTTTAGCCAGTCATCTATCCATAAACACCTCGTTGCTTCCATATTTTGGCTGTTGTAAACAATGCTGCAATGAACCATATGATTTCACTTACATGTGGGATCTTAAAAAGAAATGAACAAGACAAAATAGAAACTCAGAGGTATAGAGAACCAACTGATGGTTGCCAGATGGGAGGGGGGTTGGGGAGATGGGTGAAAAGGTGAAGGGGAATTAGAGGCACGAACTGCCAGTTATAAAATAAGTAAGTCGTGGAATGGAATGTACAGCATAGGGAATACAGTTAATAATATTGTAATAACGTTGTATGGTGACAGACGGCTACTAGACTTATATGACGGTCATAGCGTAAGGTTCTCATATGTAAATGTCAAATCACTATGTTGTACCCCTGAAACTAACATAATATTGTATGTCATCTATACTTTAATAAATAATAAAATTTTAAAAATACAACATTCAACTGTAAGTCCCAAATTGAAAACCACAAAGACAGACGCTCCCAATTGCAGGTTTTGTAACCAAACTGCTTCTCACGTGGGCAACTCTATGTAATGTGCTTCAGGGCAATTCTTAACAGAAATTTAATTATTTAGTCAATGTTAAAGATTCTCCAAAGTGACCGGAAGGGTCCAACTAATGTAAAACATAAGAATCCATTAGGGAACTTCAATTTCAGGTTTCTCTCTCAAGTCAATGAAAAAATCCGTTCTAGAGCCTCTGCCATGTAAAACAACCTCTCTAGTCTTTCTCATCTCACTTCAGCTTCTTGAAGGATGTGTCTACACTGGCGCTCTACATTTCCTCACCTCCAATTCAATCCTCAGCATGCCATGATCTGGTTCCTATTCCTATGACACAACTGGAGTATCCCCAGAGTCCCACGTTTCCAACACCAGCTTCTCCAGTTAGAGCTCCCAGCCCTCCTAACAAGGCCCGAAGCCCAGGCCACCGACCCTGCAACTTCCCCTTCTTCACCTTCTGTTGGCAGGAGCAAGGGAAAGGAATGGAGGAAGCTCAAGAAAAGAGAAGGGGTCACAGGTAAGACTATCAGTGACCACTTACTGAGCTATTTGCCGGCGATACGCCAACCGCTTGTCCCCTAGTATTACTTCACCTATTTCTCACTCCAGCCTTGTGGTTGACATGGAAAAATGAGAAGTTACATACTTTGTCCAAGGTCCCATGTGACAGCTGATTCCAAATTATGTTGTCTGATTCCAAAGCTTTGCTCCAGATCAGAGCTTGGCAAACCCACACCATGGACCAAACCCACGGCCATTCATCTCTGTATCATCTATGGCTGCCTTTGAGTGACAGGAAGAGTTGAGTAGATGCAATAGAAAACCTATGGCTGTAAAGCCTAAAATATTTACTGTCTGGCTCTTGACAGAAAAAGCTTGTTGATCCCTGCTCAAGTTCACAACGAGATGCTTCCTCTTGGTGACAGAAGCATAAAGAAATGACACAGGGGGGAATCCAACAGGCCTTAACTAATCCCCACGTAGATATCAGTCTCTCGTTTACAAATGGAGAAACTGAGGTGCAATCATTTCAAGTACTTGCCCAAGGTCCCAACTCCTGGGTGGCAGAGCTGGGATTTCAGATCTCACAGAACTACCTCCACAGCTAACCATTAGGCCACCAAGACCTAGGGCTGAGGCCAGGGCGTGTGTGTTTGGGGCTCCTGGACTGTCACTTCTGCTCTATCTTAATGCATTCGAGACAGATCTACAATGCAGGGCAGAGAGACAAATCTCTGCCTTGTACATTAATTGTTCCTGAAAGAATGCCACAATTTACAAATGCTGATTTTGATTAAAATAATCAATATGATTTCCTACTTCCAAAATACTGACAAAATACCTTTTTTATCTGTGTAGACAAAAAACTAAGCGAGGATTATTCAAATCAAGATTATGTACAACACGCATCCTAATTACTACACGATTACCCAGCTAAAAAGTAGATGTTAGTGAATGTTGTTTTCTTCTGGCAGTCAAATCCAAATTAATAGCATTCTAGGCTGATCTGAATCACAGATAAAATTAAATTAATGTGACTTCGAGCCAGCTCTATTTATAAGCAAAGCCCAACTACAAAGAGAAAAGAAACCTTTTAGGATGCAAAAATATGCCTCTGAACACAAGCCAAACATGGGTTTTAATTAAAGAACCAAATTTTTTCTCTTGTACCGATTGTTCCTTTGGGGTATTAGATGTGACAGAGGTAGCCTGGAAACTGGGTCTAGGATTCAGAGGACAGTTGAAGGTCAGAAAGCAATGGGACGAATTTTCCTAAAGTTCCACAAAAGGAGCCATACCACGTGGGAGTTTGAGCTCTCACCTTCAAAAGACTCCTGTCTAAGCCAAGATGAAAGAACTCCAGAAGGAAAGGAGAAGGAACCCAAGACTTCTATTTTGAGACAAGTTGTCTGACTTCTAGTCCCGTCTTATTTCTCCAAGACCAGCCACATCTTGGAGTGAGCAGGTGACAGAAAATGATCACCTGGCCCAATGGTCCTCTAATCCAGGAAGACTCGCGCTTCACACGCGCCATGGAGTGCTCTCCACTTTGTATCTCATCAGGATGTGGGCACAGACTTCTTAGCACCAGGCTAATGGTTAACTGGAAGCTGGTACCCAGTTAGCAGTGGGACCATGGTCTGTGGTCATTCTTGAGGTTCCAGTCTGTAACTTGGCACAGTGGCACGTCGTAGTTGATAGTCATGACCACACAACACCACCTGACACGACAGAGCAGGACCAAGCATAGATCTTCGCCCTGGCCTCAGTTTCCACAACTATAAAATGGGCACACCTATCTCACAGTATGGGGGCCTGTAGGTCCTTTTGGGTCTATAGGCTAATCACCCTACACTGTAATAGCCTACTGGCTTGTAGATCCCCCTCTAGAATGTGGGCCCCGTGAGGAGTAAAAGTCCCATTCTAGGTCCAAAGACTTGCCATTGCATCTGGCTGGCAGTGAGCAAACTATGCAGACTGAGTACATGAGGAAATTTATCTTAGCATCCCCCTGTCCAACAACCAACACAGACCCTGGGCACGCCTCACGGCTTCCAAAACATTGAATGGACTCAGCACTAGCTCCTGACCTGACTGCATGGTCGTGGCTGAGAATACACAGCCCCTCTCTCCATCCTGAGGGCTTCTAACCCAAGATAAAGAGCATGAGTATTCCTTCCTGTTCCTCTAAACGTAAAACAAATGTCCTGAGGTTTCCTCCTGAACCTCAGGTCACTGAAGATCACCAGAGGGTTGAGATATTCTGCAGGTAGATGCTGACACTCAACATGTAAGTTCTGACAATGTCTCTTGTCCATAAACCACATGGCCCATGCAGCTCTACGTTCTGGGGCCACAGGTGTCTCCGAGGCACAGGGGTTAATGCGTCACCACCCAAGGAAGTGGGTACCCATGGGGTCCTCTCGGTGGACCCTTTTCTCTAAAACCAAATGTCCAGTGGGTGAGGATGACCCCTTCCATTCTGGCCACCACGAGAAAGACACCCCCCACCCGCCCCCCAGCATGGCCTCACAGTTTTGCTCTTTCTAGGTTGTAGAAAGACTGAAGATCTGGTCTTCCAGCCTCTAGAACATGACATTTCAATGTGCTGAGTGCAGCTTGCAAAAAACAGAGTAAACTTCCTTCCTTCAGTACTTGGAAGAGGCAAAAGAAAAACCCTTTTCCAGTTTTGACAACCTCATCCCTTTGGCTGGCAAACCTATTTGCAAACTTCCTGGCCAGTTCATCTGGGATCAGCCTCTTTCCACGATCATTAAAAACAAACAACAACAACAACAAAAATACTTCATTTTTAATTTCTACAATAAAAAGGCATAAAGGCATGGATGATATGAAGAAAAGACAACTTACCAATACATGTAGGAACACACACACACACACACACACTAACCAGATAATAAATCTGTAAAACAAATACAGATCCCTGAATGACAAATTAGCATGGGATCTTTTCCAGCCCAGCATCCAAGGACTGGGTTGGCTTTTGTGAGTGCATAGCACAGTGTTTGTGGTTGCCTTTGATTTTAGGGTTTGCTTTTCTTTGTTTGTTTGCTTATTTGGTTTTTCACTCTTCGTTTTTTCCAATCATCTTTGTGAAAAAAGACTTGTTCGGTTATCTCCTTCCTGCCTGCAGGATCGGAGCTGGCTTCAACATTTGATGTTAGAAGATGTAACTGAAAGGTAGCACTTGACGACCTGAGCGATTTAGACAAAGAATGTCCCTTCCCTTTTTGAAGAAATCTGTGGTTAGCCCAAACTTTTGAACAAGAGGTGACTGATGGAGAACCGGAGTCAATATACCCAAACTCACAAGCCACTGGACAAGAACTTAACAATGAGACACATGTCACAGGTTTTCATCAGCCCTGCCTCTCATAACTGCCATCCACCAACAACTCTAAGAACAAACTTAACTTTTCTAAACAAAAATAATTTCATCATTTTGTGTGGCATTAACACCCCGCTACTTCGATATGTTATCTATATTTTTCTTGTTGACATCCAACCAATTCAGAGCTAAAAATCCATCCTCCAGTTTTTCTGTGGGTTGTAAATCATAAAAAGGTTATATTTTATGAAAGCTGAAGCTGAGAAGTAAACAGCATATTTATATCCAAAGAATTTCATCCATTAAGCAGCAGTGACAGGGCCCTGTGGGCCAGAATCTAGTTTTCTTACTTAAAAAGCTTAGTTCTTTTGTAGACTCCTGCAGGGACCTATAACAGTTGGAATTGGGTTTTTTATGCCTTTGAGGCCTCCGAGTGAATGTTACACTTTTCCATTATTTTCTTTTTTCTTTTGAGAAAACTAGGCTACCTGCTTATTGCCTAAGACCTACACCCCCTGATTGGACTGTCATAAAATTTGTCTTCCTCCCTTTCCTCCCACATCTCACCAACATCCCCAAACTTCGCGTAGACTCAGTTCCGGGCAAGGTTATGCTGTATTTGTTGAGATGAGGGGGGCGCTCCCTGTGATGAGCTGGGCTGCTAGATGGCACACCCAAATAAAACTTCAGCCCCAGGGGTACCCGATAGCTTTGACCTTCTCTACCTTACAAAAAATAAAAATAAAAGAGGCTTAAATCTTAACACCTCCCTTGTTCTAGCTTGAGAATGCCTTCATCTCCCGGCTATTTCAAGAGATGGGACAGGGCAGAAATCAAAGGGCAGGAGTCCGGACCTTGCGTTTCACATTACTGCCCACTATTAAAATGTGAGCATGCCTGCTCCTGGGCTATTAAAAGATGGTACACCTGCCTTGTCTGCAAATGGTGTAATTTGTGGTCAGGAATCTAGATCTATGCAGATACGGACATAGATTTCACACACCTATTACATCAGGCAAGTAAGCAGAGGTTCAGAGTGAGCAAAATGATCACCCTGAAACTAGCCAAATAATCACTAACAATTAAGCAAATGAAGTATCTGAGTCTCAGTCCTCTTTTTACCCACTTCGAACATATATTTGTTCTTTTGATGTCCTGTGTGAATAGGAGTGCTTTATCTGACTGCTGATGGGCTAAACAATGCATCCCAGTTGTAATACAGAACTCAGTTTGCCAGGACTATCACCGAAAGGTCTGACAATTTATCGAACACTGCAGATGAAAGACAGAGAGGGGGGGAACATTTTAAAACTGACCACTTCTAAAATGAAGAAAACAGGGCAGTGAAGGGTCTTGTAATAGACTTTAATCTTCCCTAATGTAGAAAAATATGAAATGCCATTAAATCTTCCTTTGAAATAGATGTGGTCGCATGGCTTGAGCACCCAAATCTAGTTAATGAATCTATTGTGAAGGCAAATAAACAGGAAAGATGCGGTGAAGCAGTGATCTGTGCATTATACGACTAATTCAGAAGATGAAAGGCAGAAAAATTAAAGTTAAATTCACATAAATGTGAGAGCTAAGGAGAATAGTTGCAGGTGTAAAAACGGGAAGCCGGCATTTCCCTTCGGTTGGTGTTGGGAACAAGCAGACTCTTTCTGCTTGGGAAAGATGAAAGTGTTTCAAGGGGCCTAAATAATTAACATTTTAAAAGGTTTGCTTAATAAAAAATGATCTGACAATAATAGCAATTTAATCATTTTATTTGAAAAATTAAATTGATTGCAAAGCGTTCATTTGTGCCGAAGTGGCGTTTACAGAATTTGGATGACCTTATCCAATCAGATCTCCACTTTAATCACTTTCAACAGAGCCAATATACAAAAAGAACGCTGGATGCAGTAGAGACTCAAAGGGCGGTAATTCGGGGGAGATTAGCCGTCCTCCACAAAGGGCCTGCAGCCACCACGTATTTTTAACCTCCCTTCTTTGCTGCAGCCAGAACATTCCTAATGGAACTCCAACCACGTGACTAAGAGTCTGGTGGGGAGGTGAGCTTTCCGAGGGAGTCTCACTGGTGTCCGCATGCACCAGTGGAAGAATGGCCTGGTGGGCACAGTGTCTTCTCCACGAAATAAAGAACACTTCTATCAAGTTAACAGTGTGAAGGATTCATCTTGGCTAGCCTTCGATTAAAAAAAGGATGCAAACACTAAGTATCTATTAGCTTTAAAGCATTATCAGTTGATCATTTGTCCCAAGGTCAGAGTATACAAAGCCCTTTCCACGGGCATTGTTTAATGGGATCTTGACATCAGAGCCCCTTTTCCTGCAAGAAACAGATCCCCTCTGTGTCCTTTCTCTACTTTGGATACCAGGTGGGCAAACAGGGACATCTCCCACACCTGACTACATAGCTTCACCACCTGACTCTACACATTTAAGCAAACAGTGGACACCAATCTACAGCTCAGAATCCCAATTCCATACTATTGGAGAGAACGGCAAAGCCCATTTTGGGCCTAATGCCCAGAAGAGGTCACACAGCATAAAAGGATGCAAACACTAAATATCTATTAGCTTTGAAAGGATGCAAACACTAAAGGATGTTTGGTGTAAAGGATAAAAGTGCCTGCAAGGACGTGTGGGAGATGGGAGGCAATTCTCAGAAACGGGAGGAAAGGGCGTGGAAGACACCTCAAATGTACTTTTTGCACAGGAGCAGGAGAACATAAAAATTAAGGGCATGAACTTGGATGCCAGATTGCCTAGCTGTTGGACCTTAGGCAAGGGTCTGAACCTGTGTGTGACTGTTTCCTCACCTACAAACTGGGGTGATGAAATTACCTATCTCACTGGGAGGGTTAATGGGAGAACTGAAGGAGTTAATATAGGTAACACTTTGAGAACCAAGTCTGGCCTGTAGCTAGGGAACGTATCCCCTGTAACTGTAGACAATTATCACTATTATTGCTTGTGACCCATTTTTTTAAAGATTTTATTGGGGAAGGGGAAC
The DNA here is from genome assembly GCF_036562045.2 of Rhinolophus sinicus. Taxonomy (NCBI): domain Eukaryota; kingdom Metazoa; phylum Chordata; class Mammalia; order Chiroptera; family Rhinolophidae; genus Rhinolophus; species Rhinolophus sinicus. The sequence continues at coordinate 6,976,160 of NC_133757.1, forward strand.
AGGACTTTATTGGGGGACAGTGTGTACTTCCAGGACTTTTTTCCAAGACAAGTTGCTGTCCTTTCAATCTTAGTTGTGGAGGGCGCAGCTCAGCTCCAGGTCCAGTTGCCAGTCGCTAGCTGCAGGGGGCCGCAGCCCACCATCCCTTGCGGGCGTCAAACTGGCAACCCTGTGGCCGAGAGCCCACTGGCCTATGTGGGAATGGAAGCAGCAGCCCTCGGAGCTAGGAGCACGGAGCTCCAATGGCCCGAGCCACCAGGCCGGCCTTGTGACCCATTTTTTTAGATGAGGAAACTGAACTTCAGGAAGGTTCAGTACCCAGCTCGCGGGTGTAAGAGGTGGCCTCTGACATCAACCTTATTCAAGCTACCGCTCTGCTTATGCTCGGTCCGGGCTGGACTGACATACGCACACACCCAGGCAGGCTCACGTTTCACACCATTCACTCGTTCTTTAACAAACATTCCCTGAGTGCCATCAAGCCATATCTTGTCTTACGTAGAGGAGAGGAAGAAGGAGGGAAGCAAGGGAGGTCATGGGCAGTGTCCCTCCCTACAGGGGGACAGCCTGCTCATCAAAACCAAGGCCGTGTGGTTGACCAGACCCAGCCTCTCAGAAAGGCCCTTAGCTCTGGTCACTCAGACGTGCCCCCCACCCTAACAGGCTTTCCAGGGTGTTCCTTCCAGCCAGCCCAGGAGCAGTGAGTGTAGACTTAATTCCACCATCACAGTATGTTTCCCATGACGTCAGCCTACCACTCAGGGCCTGGCACCTAGCAGTGGTTCAGCACACAGTAGCCATTACTACTGTGGAGGGAGAAACAGACAAAGATCAAGCACCCACAGGCTCCTGTGAGTACGTGGGTCTGAACTTGGGGCCATTGCTGATGCCCTCAGGACAAGCCTGAAGCTCCGTCTCCAACAAGAGCCTCTTGGTACCAAGACGACCAACAATTCTGGAATGAGCACTGGCGAGCCCAACCTGACAACACACTCTTGTTGACCAGAGAGCCATGGACAGAAGCAGGTCACCCCAAGCTTTGCTCTAGCGTGGGGCCCTTTTGGGTGTTCAGAAGGTCTTCAAATATTTGGTTGGAATTAATCTTTTAAAGTACATCATTTTTTAAAATCATAACTGTGTGCCTTCCAAGACTGAACACGATGGAGACACGCTAATGCATCTTTTCTCTTTTATTACAGTTTAATTGATGAGTACCCTTAAATTTCAAAGTAAGCTATTTTTTTAATTACCGTTGGCAAGTAGGATTTGTTCATGGCTGTGAAAAAAAATAATCTAACCTGAATTGGAGCTGAGGCTGGTAGACTGCAAAGGGAACTCAGAAACCCAAATTCAAAACAGTTTTACAGTTCTTATTGACTGATATTAAAATATTGTTCATTTGACTTTCAAAATACTTTTATACGGCTGAAATGCCCTTTTTATCTGTTCCATATGTTAGGGTTTCCAATAAAATTGTATTTGGAAAAAGACCAAAAGGCTTCTAACAAAGTTTGCAGGCTTCTCCCCAGAGACTTCCCAGCAGGGGAGCCCAGTGCTGTCCCGGATGGGGGCCAAAAGGTGAAGCCTTCACTTCTTCACATTTCCCAGCTGCCTGCACCTGACGCTTGCTGAGCTCCCTCAAAAGCCCCAACACTTCTACGTCTCTGAAAAAGGGACCACTTTCCCTTGGCCTTCCAGACTTTCTTTACACTTAGAAAAATATAAGGAACACAGAAAAAAACTGGAAGGAAATATACTACAGTGCTAACAGTGCTTTTCTCTGAGTGACTGAAGTTTCTTCTTTTTCTTGTTCCTAAGTTTTCTATGACAATCATTACACATCGGTGTTTGGCCAGACACCTTCTGTGGCTACTTATGTTGTGATCTTTTTCATCAGAAAAGAAAATGGAGTTTTATACCTTTTGTTGTTGACTATGTCCTTTAAAAGGACGGCTATGTAATAACCATCCTGGCTCCCATCGTGACCAAGTCCTCCCATTGCCAGCCCCACATCCAAAATGGGAGGCTTGGGCAGCCCCAGAAACGCGGTGCTGGTGTAGGAGGCTGGTAAGGAGGAAGAAACAGCTTTCCTCCCTCCATTGCACCGATGCACACCCATGCATCAAAACAGAGGCAGTGAGGGGCCGTGCCCTTGACCTTGCACGACTCAGTATGTTCAAACGGATGGAAAGGAATGAGGAAGTTTCAAAACAAAAGTGAACTTGGCCAGTCAGCCCACCTTTCATCTTTCAGTCCCTCTGACTCTGCCCTAAATGTATCATTTCAATGAATGTCTGTATCAGGCTTTCCTCTTAGCGTTATGACCCTCAGATAAACAAAGAATACGTTTTTAGTATAAGTATGTCCCGAATAGTGCATAGAATATTTTTCAGTCTTTTTAAAACTATTCTTAGTAATTTTAGTATTAATTGTTTGTCTGAAATTCCAGCATAACTGGGCATTCTATATTTTATCTGGCAGCCCTAACCCCTACTCCAAACCAACCAGATCATTATATTGGGGTAGTTTTTGTTCAGTTTGGTGTGATTTGGTTGTTAATGCTGTTTGGGTTTTGTTTGTTTTTAATTGGCTTTCCTGTTAAATCTCTAACACTGGGCCATCTTCAGTCTCCTCACACGTGTAGGACAAGTACCAGTCCTCACTCCACCCACCTTGCACTGGGGAAGACATCATGAGACAACAAACGGAAGAATCCAGAAAGTGGAGTCACTAAGCAGGTGACTCTCTGAACAGTCAAAATGGGAAGAGCAATGGTTGGGGTGGGGGGTGGGAAGGGTGTGTTGGGGGGGGTGGGAAACAGAGGGGGGGGTTCCCCTCCTTTGAGAAGAACGATGGGACAATACAACCTCTGTTTAAAAGAAGTTGCTGTATGGGCAAGAACAATGAATTAAATACTTAATATGCAAATAGCTCCAAAAAATTAAGAGAAAGCTAGCAGCACCCCAGTAGAAAAACAGTTGGACATGCACTTCTATGTGGCAGTTCCAGCACTTTCTGACTGTGTCTCAGGCAGGGTCTCAACCTGCCAGCCCTCGGTCCTTCTCACTGCATGGGGGCTGCAGTGCCCACTCGTGGGGTTAGTGAGCCTATAAAACACTCAATTAATGAAGGCGGCACTTAATCATCCCAAAAGGAAAAATATATATACGTAAGTAGGCAAAAAAACAAAGGGAAAAATTCTACTTTGCTAGAAATAAAATTTTTTAAATTGAAATTAAAATTACAATGAGGCTTCGTACCTATGAAATTGGCAAAAGTTTTTAAGGATAACATGATTTAAAAGAGCAGGAAATGTCCATAAATCGTCAACAAATGAAGAATGGTTAAATAAACAATAAGAAAATGGTTAAACTTAGAGAAAAATGGTTAAATAAACTATGGAATTTTTAAACAAATAAGAGAATGGTTAAACAAATTTTAGAATTCTTTGCGTTGTACGTTCTTTGAAGGTCATGTTAAATGCCAAATTATGATGTAAAAGAACATCTGACGATATGAAAAGCATTCATAATATATTGAATAGAAACAACCTCGAAATGTTATGTAGAGTATGATTATATTTGGATCCATGGATATGAATGCAAATAAAGCAAAGACTGAAAGGAAGTATACCAAATGCTAACAGGAAGTATCCCCAGGTAGGGAGTGGTTACGGATAACATGTATTTTCTTCTTTGTGCCTGTTTCTATTTTCCACACTTTCTGTAATAATGACCACCTATGTACACATAGTAAAATGAGCACCAGGGGAATGAGAAAAGATGTCCGGGAGTCGGAGAAAGCTTCCTGAGAGGGAAGGCCAGGAGTAATTGGAGTTTGCCAAGTAGGAAAAAACATTCCAGACCAAGGGAACAGCATACTCAGCCACAAAAGTCAAGACCACGGCCTATCCGGGGCCCTCCCGGGGCTTAATGTGGGGCTGGGAGGGTGTGGTGGGGCCTGCCCGCCCTGAATGCTCTGTCAGGAGCAGCTGCCACATCGCAGCCATGCTGTGGACTTGAGTGACAGAAGGAGACGGCAGGGTCTCCTTTCCACGTGAACACTCGGCTGCACGTCCCCTTCTCCACCTCTCTGAGCCCAGGAAGAAATCTCCTTCAAAGCGCCCGTTTCCAGATGGTCACGGCAAGGGTTTTGTCCAAACACCAGGCCAGACAGGGCAGGAGACACCCAAGGGATAGTCATCACTGCACCTACCAGGATAGCCATCCTTCCCTGACCCGGGGACTCTCACCCTCGTCGAGACCCGCCTCAGCCCCAGCCTCAACCCCAGAGAGGGTGCTTGTCTGGACAGTGGCTGAAGGTGGTGTCCCTGTTCTCACCAGGCCGAACCTGCAGCCCAGGGGCTCCAGTGGGCTGGGAGTGGCCTCTCTCCACAATCCTGATATCAGGGGCAGCTGGGGAGGCCTGTGCACACACTGTCCTCCACCCGGGACAAAGCGTGCCTCTGGCCACTTACAGAAACTCCAAGAAAACAAAACAAAGCACCACCATTAACTCCTTGCCTGCATCGGCTCTGCGTTCTCTAAATCCAATTGCAATCTTAGAAGCCCGACATCGCCTGAAACAAAAGCCTCACTGATGCCTGGAAGATGGCTTTGGTGAAAGTAGAGCTCATTTCAGAAAATCAAAGCAAAGAAAAATATTGAATACAATTCAGAGGCATAATGCATTATTATGGGCTTTTATGGATTTTATGTATAATTTCATGTAAAGTTAAGAGGCTGAAGCGATCTTTTACATTCAGCGGTATTATCAGCCCAGCACCAAACAATGTTCCACATCTTATTATGTTCACAGTTGACACACTATTAGAGAAATGTGCAGCTGTCTTGCTCTGCTATTCATTTCCTCATTACTATTTTATAAATATATGATTAACAGTTATTGCAGCTGCCTAATTCACATTTATTGCAAATGCAACCCCACAAATGAATGCTCAAAGCAAAGAGATGTGGTTTTAGAGTAATTTAAATTTTACAGTTCCATTTACCCTGCTTTTTAATTTACTGCATAATGACCCCATTAGAATAAAGCACATCTGGAAGTTCTTTGGGGAACATTTAATTTTCTGTGGCTTCAGTACTAACAGAACTTGTACCATAAAGCCCACAGATGCCTTGAAGACTGTACAAATTTCCACATTTTATGCCAGGATGCCAGTTAATTGTACAGACGAGACAACTACACAGATACACTTCCTGGTGCTGAAAAGTGAAGACATAAGACCCACTCTCTGCAAAGTTTGCACATCAAAAACCTGATAGCAGCTCACCTGCTTTCTGATGCGAATTTAACCCTGTTTCTTTTCAGGAAAGAGGTCACCTTGGGCTATGAGTTTCCCTGGACTTTCTCCTGCTTTTCCCCACACAACTTTCTCCCAAAGCCTATTTGGCCCTCACCGTGAATGGGCGATTTACAGCCGTGAGAGGCAGGTGTGTGAGCCGGGCCTGGCCTAGCCCTTGTGTGCGAGGAGGCTACAGATGCTGCCAGATTCCAGCGGGCCACCTTAACGGAATCATCCGGAGCATTCGAAATGTATTGGAATATTCAATACAGATCACCGCAGCAGAACTCATGTATGAGAAATAATGTGAATCCATTGCCATTGATTGGCTAATTTATGTTCTACAACTAATCGAAGCACAAATCTCATTAGCCACAGGTCAGTAAGGCTCGCAGAGAAAAAGACAATCATTTTGGTAGCCTAGTTGGCTGGAAAGACACAATTAGAAGCCAGCCTTTTCCAGGCTGCTCTGCCCATCCTCCTGGGTCTCAAGCCGACAGAAGAAAAAGAAAAGGTAGGTCTTCCCCGTCGTTCCACTGGCCACTGGCAAGAGATCTTCATATGCAATGATCCAAGATTCTTGTTTTATTTGATGTCATAATAACAAACAGGACTTTATTGCTTCTAGATCTACATAGAGCCCATAAGCTATTTAGAGCCACCACACCCACTAGGAGAACAATGCTGACGGTTGCTGTTTCCATATTTGAAGCACTGGGGAAATATAAGTTTTCTTTGGGGCAGGGCAGGGAGTATGGCCAAGGGTTTCTATATTCTAACATTAATATGCATTTAAAAATCGATCTTTGTAAAGCATGGGGAAGCCATGCTTTATCAAATTAGGTTTTGCAATTAAAATGCACGCGCTCTAAACTGGAAATGGCCTTCATTCCTCGAGCCCTGCTCAGATCAGTTTTGGGCAGAGGTTTTTAACCAATCTTAACTATGGAAGGTGACAGGAAAATGACAGACGAGGGAGCAGAATCCTGTTCTAACTTGAAAATAAGATGCAAAAACCCCTGGTATTTATCAAATTAAGATTTTCAGCTCCTCCTGCTAAGCTCTCTTGGTGATTTCCATAGGACAGCATTTTAAAAGGGGATGTGGTTTGAACAGTGTTGGCACAAGCCAAAAACCAAGGCTCCCAGCAGACGAGCCTTCTGCCCGCCATGGAACCCCTGTACCTCTTCTGTCATAAAAGACAATGGATCACACTAGGGACCTTTGCTCAATGACCAGGAACGGAACCCACACTGAGCCTTTTCTGGATAAACAAATAAGAAAACAACACACCAAATACCAAATATTTTCAGTGACCCATGATTTCCAGGTCACTGAAATGTCATATCGGGTCCATAAAAGGCATTACTGCCAGCCGATCGGCACACCTTTCAGGAGTGTTAATCCACTAATCCACGTTCTGTTGAAACAATAGACTATCCACATTCCTTCAGGTCCATTGCATTGGAGAGCGGGGCGTCTTTCAAGCACCCGGAAGAAAAGGGAGCACAGGAGACAGTCGTCTGCTCTCTCCCCACTGGGGCCGGGTCCTAATCCCACAGGGCGAAGAGCCTTCGTACGTGAAATTGAAAGAACACTCTACAGTTTTGTATTTTACTTCATTGAAAGTTCTCTAGAACCATGGAGGTGTCAAAAGGCTAGCTCCCTCTCACTGTCTCTGCCTGTGACTAAAAACCACGGTGTCCCCATTCCTGTGAAAAATAGAACATTCCGGTTGTTCTTTCCTATAGCACCACGTCCTTATGGACAGATGAACTGCTTTGAGGCGGAAGCTCACAGACGTCCTCCCATCCCAGCAGCTTTATTTGTTATACTATAGTTCAGTAACAGCCTGTATGTATAACACCAATATTGGCCATTAAGTGGGAAGAGAAATCCCAAGAGGCTGCCGTTGGCAAGAGCAAGTTCCCTCACTGGAAACCAGGCTCTGTTCTTTTTCATATGTGAACATGCTTGAAACACACGTCTTTTCACTCTCAGTCTCTGTCCTGTCCCAAGATGTTACCAAACGTGTTGGATCTTGGAAGATGCCTGCAACCCCTTTTAGAGTCTGCTCTCATGAGAACCTCCGTCTCTTCTCTCCCACCAGTCTGAGCTCAATCTCTCTGCTGACATTGCACCGCCATCTCTTCGACCCCACCTTCCAGAGAGCCTCCTGGTGGCTGTAGCTGCAGCCAGTCAAGTGCTAGCCCTTCCACGGCACACTATTTTTATTTTTGTTTTTAATTACTAATACCTGACAGGCAAAAGAATGTATAAAACACATGTGTACATTGTGAAGCATAAGCGTAACACGCACATCATGGCACCAGCACTCACGTGGAGAAACAGGACACTACCAACCGGGAAATGTTACCTGTTGGCTCCATCCTCATTCATCCCCTTGCCTCTTCTAAAGGGGGAGCCAGGCTCCTGAATTGTGTGTTTATCATTCCATCATCTAAACAATGTTCTTTAGTGTTGACTGTTTTCTGAGTTTTATAAAAATGGCATGCTACTCTCTATGATGGTCTACAAGTTGCTTTTTTCCCCTCAGCATTACGTTTCTGAGATTCATACAGGTGTTTGTGAATCGCTATAGCTCATTCATTTTCATGTATGTCTGTCATACTCCATTGTCTTACCCGTGGGTATTAGGGGGTTTCAGTGTTTTCCTTTTACCCACAGTGTGCTATGCAAGTTCTCACAGCAGGTCTCCAGCAGCACATGAACAAGAGTTTCTCTGAGATGGATACCTAGGAGTGGGAGAGCTGGGTACATGCTTTACAAGACAATACCAATTTACTTTCCACACTGGTTTTCCAAAATGCTCTCTCATCCGCAATACAGATGAGTTCCCACTCTCCACAGCCTCACCTATGTGTGGTATTGACAGACTTCTTTTGTCAACCAGCAAATGGAAACTGGTAGACCTTTGTGGGGAGTGGGGGTATGTGCGTGTGTGCACCTAAATATCTTTATCTACTATAGCTTTATTTTTATCTTAAGGTGATGAGTAATACTTAGAAAAAAATGCAGAAGAAAGAAAACATCAGTGGCTAGTTGTGTGGGAAAAGTAGGATCCGTCACAGAAGATTGCTTATAATTATTTTTTTCCAGCATTACTGAGATATAGTTGACATAAAACATTGTACAATTTTAAGGTGCACATGATGATTTAATATATGCATATATTGTGATATGATCACCCCAATAAGCTTAGTTAACACAACTATCACCTCACGTAGTTCCTTTGTAGTCTTAATTTGCATTTTCCTAATTACCAAGGAGGTTGAGCACTTTTTCACATGTTAATTGGCCAATCCTGTTTACTTTTCCATAAAATGTCTGTTTATGTCGTTTGCCTCCATGTTTCGACTGGGTTGTTTGTTTTTTTATTGCTTAGTTTCCATTTATCTATAGTCTGGATTCTAATCTTTTGTCATGTGTGTTGCAAATATTAAAGTTTTTGTTAAAAGTTCTGAATATTAATGTAGTCTCACTTATCAACCTTTTGTGTTTTGCTTAAGAAGCCCTGTCCTACCCTGAGGTTGTAAAGTAGCCTCCTCTGTTTTCTCCTTAAAATGTTCACGTTCAGCCTTTCACATTCAATCCACCTGGGATCGATTTTTGTACATGACGTGAGGTAGGGGTCCCATGTCATCCCTCCCACGTGGTTAACCCGTGTTCCAAGCACTTTTCACTGGGTGCTCCGTAATTTACCCCAAAGGTCTGCAGCGCCATTTTTGTGTGGTCTGTGTCTGGGCCCCCCACTCAGTTCCATTAGACTTCGGCCTATTGTGGAGCTAGTACCACACTTTCACAGTGACTGTAGTTTTATAATATATCCTGATCCTTGACGGGGAAGGCACTCCTCCGCACCCACCCCCCTTGCTTTATGCACACATACTTTTATTTGCCTGTTTTCACAGTTTGGCCTATGTGTTTTCTAGTTAGAAAAAGAAAAAAGGAGGGAAAGAAAAGAGTGGTAGCTGATTTCTATGAACCAAGCACTGTGCAAAGTATCCAACATACATTATCTCATTTGAACCATAATTAACTCTGCAAGGCAGAGACCTATTTTTTCACCTTTATTTTGCAAATAAGAAAATTGAAGCTCAGAATGGTTTAATGACTTGCCAAATTCACACACTAAGTAAGAAGCAAATCCTAACTCAAGTCTTTTGGACTCTCGAGCCAATGCTGTTACCGTTTCATTAGGGCAGCCTAGATTCCCAGACTCATGTTTAGAATCTCCTTTTTAGATGCCATCGGACTCCCACAGACCTTCTCTCTGCCCTGCCTGGAAACTGCGGCTGGGTGTCAGGCTGGGTTTCATGATGCTGACTGGGTCCCCTAAATCCCTACCCCTAATATACATTCTCCCCAGAATGTGCTGCCAGCCTAGCTAACAGCCTAGCTAACTTGTTGGGCATTCTTCTCTAATTGTGAAGCATTTTCTGCTCAGCCTGGAGTATGGAGGGAATGGGAGGAGGCAAAGTGGAAGCTTTTGCAGACGAGATTCAACTTCCCGCCTACAGCTTTTGCCAAGCAACTCAGGAAAATGCCTGCAAGGGAGCCGGCACTGTCCTTTTCAGATGAAAACGGCTGCGCTTTCTGCACACATAATAAACCCAACCAGCCTGGTGGATTCACTGGCATTAATTACGCGGTTGAGGTTAAATATATTTTATGGACAAAAGCAATGATAGACGGGTTCTTCGTACAAAAGATTTCAGCTCATTTGAGATTTAACCATTTTTTAATTTAATAATTTTTTTTTAAAAGCACAATTGTAAAGGTCAGATCTAATTCCACTGCCTATTATGAGCTGCCAAACCCGAGGCTGCAGCTTGAGCCAGCGGACGATGACTCAGGCCTGGGGAAGAGATGGCTGGATGAGGAAGGGGCAGGCCTCCGAGAGCGACTCCGGGTTCGTGCAAAGAGCCACAGCATGAATTAGAGCTGCTCTCGTTTCCTGGCCAGGTATAACGGTAAATGTCTCATTTACTTTTCCAATTTCATCAGTGTTTTCCCTTTCAGTGTTCATCTACTGTCCCTGTTTCCTTTTCCAACTGCCCTGTCTGTAGCTGTGAATTTATTCTTAATCAGTGTTAGCAGGCCCAATGTTACATTTCAAAACCAATAAAAAATGCAATGGATACCGCCTGCAGTGGCATGGCAGGTTAATATGTAAACACATGCTGGCTGCTGGACGCTGAGCCATTGGGGAAAAACAGTCCATGAGTCAGAAAGAGATACTAGGAGATGCAACTGTGAAACCCACCCCTCCAGAAGCTTCCACAGGCTGCTGTTTCTGTGTTGTCTCACTTAGATATAAGGAAAGGGAGGCCCTGAGACATCAAGCAAGTGCCTGGATCACATAGCTCGTCCACAGCCTCGCCCCTACCCCAACGCCTCACTGTGTTTACCTAGAGCCCCTGGTCACTAGACAGTGTGAAGCTTCTGCGGGGGGTGGGGGGGACCCTCAAGGCCCAGGACTCTGAACGCAAGCCAGGCCACTGTCCCCGGTACCCAGACTCGATGGTATGGCACTCCACTCCTTGCCCAAAGTGGGAACTTGCACTAAAAATGCGACCGGGCTCTCTGTCCACTGGGCTGGGCAGGAGGCTCCAATAAGGGACATTCTGAAAGAGTCCCGTCTAAGAATCCAAGTTCTCCCAAAGCTCACTTAAAACTGCATAAAATATCATCCATTATCTGATGAAATCCATTGAAACATAGGCCTCTGAGGTTCTCTGGAACCACTGCCACAAGCTCCCTAGCCCTGGTCTTGCCCCGAGTTTGAGAGAATCATTCTCCCTTCTGTAACCACAACGACATTTCTAAAATGCAAATCTGATCACCTTGCTCTCCACCCCTTGCCTTGTGCCCGGCTACAAGGCTCCCCATGGCACTAGTGGGAAATCCAATTTCCTTAGCTGGGCACACACGGCCAATCCAGGATCCGGCCTCTGCCCTGGGGTCCCGCCATGCTCACGTGTCCCCTCACAGGACTGGATACTTAGCACAGGCTGAGCCCTCCCCCCGGGACGTACTTCCCGTCACCACCCCTAGTAAAGCCCTGCCAGCTACTAGACACCAGGCCTTCTACTGAGCAATTCATCAACATTGTCTATTTTTGTTCTCAACAGCCCTAGGATGATACCTTTAAAGGTGGAAAAGCTAAGGCCCAGTGATTTATCCACTGTCCCACAACCAGTCGTGGAAAAGCTGGGATGCTGAGTTGCTGCAGGCCACTCTCTATCCACTTCCCACCCCAGGACTGGGTTGGGGTTCTCCTCTGCACCCCCATAGCTTCTGTGAAGTGCTATAATCTCTGCTTGACCCCCATAAAGTGGACCCCCTGAAAGCAGGGGCTCAGCTTAATTTGTCTTTGTGTCCCCGGCTCCTGGCCGATGCCTAGGACATCACAGGTGCTCGATTAGTACATGCAAAAAGAGTGAATGAACAGTTGGGGAAGATATTTATTGGAAAATGGAATGGATTTGTTATACAACAGACACAAGAGAATAATGCAGAGCTATGGACTGTGCAGTTCGTCTGGAGAACACCATTGGTGCACAGCGTCTGTAGGGACATAGCCACTCGGGTCTCCAGCGATGCCCAAGAATTGGGGGGACTGTCCCTGGCAAGGCTTGGTCCCCAGCTCCTCCCCTCTTGCACCCAGCATGCTTCTGGTTAGCTCTCAGTGCCGTTAGCTGTATAATCAGGGCCCAGATTTGAGTATTCTATTAAACATGTTATTAGAAAGATAAATCGGTTGCCCGATTCAATGTTTTTTGAGGCACACGCATGTAAATTACATTTATCCAGATGTTTAGCAGGTCTGTGCCAAACCATTTAAAACATAAAGCAGATAAGTTCCTTAAGCCTAATTTTCAGCTTCCCAAGGATCAGTCCTCGGCAGATGGCCGGGCAGATGAATGCTGGAGAGAAATTAAGGGCTGTCTGTATCTTTCAAATTGACATGGAGAGCAGTTGGGTTCTGCTAGAAACTAAGAATGACCACAAAATGTAATTATGATTGTAATGAGAATGGGTTAAGCTTAAACTATTTCTCATTTTCATTGCAGTCACTGCCACAAGATGGAGTGGAGATTAATGCCAGGCCATTTCCTGTGCTTGTTATACTCCTTGTCATTAGAATAAAACATCATAATTTGAGCATCTCATGTATACTGAGAAGGATGGCCAGGGAGGCGTGGCTACTGAGCACTGGCCGAATCTCCATTTCTCTGGTGAGCTCCTCTACGGTTGGCGACCACCAAGGAAACGGAGCAGAGCTGCTGTAACCGAGAGCACCCATCCCGTCTCCCCCTTCTGCCTCTGGACTAATAATCAGAGCCTCCTTCTCTTCGACTATAGAATGGGGATAACGGTGCACAGGGCCGCTGCAGCTGTCAACGGAGAGTGGCTCACGCAGGGCTTTGCAAACTGGAAAGCATGGTCCAAGTGCAAGGGACGAGGGTCACAAGGGTACGGGCTTTCCAAGTAAAAAGGTCTGAGTTCACGTCCCGGAACAACACCCCAACTGGGAAGTGGAGACACTTCTGTGAGCCTCAGTCTCCTCATCTGTGGAATGAGGACAAGACCACTCGCTGCATTCGCGTTTTTGTGAAAAGTAGATGGGATGACGAATATAAGGTGCCTAGAATGGAGCCTGACGTGTATTTAGTGCCCTGTGAATGGTGGCTATAATCGTAGCTGATGGTTATTGCCAATGTCATCATCTGCTTCACGATGCAGACTCATGAATGTTCTAATGATGCAAGTAACAATACTGAGGATTGTTTGCTCAAAGCAGGACTTTTTCATCACAGAATTCTGTGAGAACAAAGTCTTACTTTGAGGCCCACAGGTGGGAGCAGAGTTGCTTTGGTTGAAGAGGGAGTGGGGGCCTCGGGGCTGACCATCAAACCCTGTCCTCAGCAGCTCCGAAGGGCACTCTGGAGCGACCGAGTGCTAAGTGAATACATGTATTGGACTGGATCTTGCAGCCAGTATCCACTGCCTGGCTCCCTGGAACATCTCCTCAGCCTCTGTGGGTCACCTCTAGAGTCACCTCTGTTTGACACCTCCCCTGACCTCCAAGAACAGAGGTAGTCCCTGTCCCTTGTGCTTTGAATTGTCTCTTAGCAACTGCAAAGAACCTTGGCAGCCACCCATGTTCAAAGGTGTATAGCACTCATTATCAACTCAAAAAGATTTTTATCATCCCCAAAAGAAACCCTGTGCCCATTAGCAGTCACTTCCTACTCCCTTTCTCCCACCAGCACCTGGCAACAGCTAATCTACTTTCTATCTCTACGGATTTGCCTATTCCCTTTTTTGCTTAGAAATATACACCCAGCCCCCTGTGGCTGACTTTCCTATCAGGCCCCTCCCTGTGGAAACACTGTACTTCCCAGCCCATTAAGAACAGGTTGAGCAAACCAGGGGTGCGAAGAAGTGACATGGACACTTCCCAGCTAATGCTTGAAAAACCTTTGCATGTCCCTCCATCTCTTTTCCCAGAAATGGAGATTCCTTCAACCTGGGTCTGACAAAGCTGAAGCCAATCCATGATGGATGTGGAATGTGAGCCAAAAAGAACCCTTTATGGTTGGAAGCCACTGAGATTTGGGGGTCATTTGTTATGACAGCTTAACGTATCCTAAGCTAACTAACATAACACCCCCTATGAGATATTAACATGAAATTGTGGTTATGCAACCAAATGTCTCTCATTTGTAGAAATGCATATTTACAATAGTAGGAATAAAATGTCCATGGTAGACAAAATTCTAAGATGGCCCCCAAGATTCACATTCTCTGGTATACCCACTCTGATTAATCCCTTCCACTCACGTAGAAGAAAAGACTGAGAATATCATCCCATGATAGGTTACTAATCGGTTGACTTGAGTTAATCAAAAGGGAGAGTATCCTGGGTGGGCCAAATCTAATCAATCAGGTGAGCTCTTAGAAGAGGTTAACATGTCGGAGAGATTCCCTGCTGGCCTCAAAAGAGAAGTGAATAGCCAGGCTGTGAGCTGCCTATGGAGAGGACGGCCTTTAGGAGCCGAGGGCCTCAGTCACACAACCACAAGGAACTGGATTCTACCAACAACCATGTAAGCGCAGATGAGGCCCCTGAGCCTCCAATGAGACCCCAGCCCTGGCCGACATCTGCAGCTTAGTGAGACCTGAGCAGAGGATGCAGGTAAGTCCCGCCTAGGTTCCTGAACCACAGAAACTGTGAGGTCCCAGATGTGCATTGTTTAAGCAGCTAAATCTGTGGCGATCTGGTGCAGAGCAACAGATAACAATGTCTGTGGTTAGCATTAAAATGATTCAGAAAAAAACGTGGGGGATGTGAAAGCAAACAAGGCCAAACAGTGTTAACGCTTGAATCTGAGTGATGGGTAGATGAAAGTTCATTATAATAGTCTGCCCAGTTCTGTGAAGGTTTGAAATTTTTCATCATAAAAAACTTTAAAGGATGTCTCATCAAGATTGTAATTTCCTTTAGGTCAGGGGCCCTGAAAATTCTGTTCACCACTCTATTTCCAGCAACTAGCACAATGCCGGCCATGTAGTTGTTAGGTCAATTAACTGACATGTTGACATGTTACAGTTTATAAACTCCAACATTCTTGTGCAGTCGGCATCATTAACACCACTTCACAAAAGCAAGAACTGAGGCCTGGGGAGCTTGTGAGTCTAAGTTGTGTGACGAGTAAATGACGACACTGGGATTCAGGTCTTCCAATTCCTGATTCAACATCCACTGGTCTCACTTTGGAGTATAATATCTGACATCCAGGTTTTCTTTGGGATTTAAATAGCTGCTGTTTCACTCTGGCTTATTAGGAGAATTTACGAACACCGCCACGGTCATATTGAGACATCTGTTAGAAAACCCAGGCAGGCAGGTTAAATGTTAATTTCCTTTCTACTGTACCACTGTCTAACCTCCTTCCATGAATCAAAGTGAGTAAAAGGTTCTTCACTTACTGACATAAAACAAATTGAACAAATTATGTTACTTAACTGAGGAAGAACTAGTCACGCCACTGATTCTGGCCCAGCCTGAGCCGAGATTTGTCTCCTTATTACCATTCACTTGCAAATGAGATGTGGATTTTTCATGTAACATTGCATCGATATCATTAGCATATGTGGCTGCATCACATCAGCGGCCCTGTTCCTAGGCACTGCTTCTGGGTAACACATCTGCCTGCGACCTGCTTCTTAGCAGGCTATGAATCACGGTCATAACCAGGCCATGAATCAGAGCTGTAGGTGGGAGCCATTTCAAACGATGATATCAGTAACCTCAGAGTGCATAGAGGGCTCGAAGTGAGCAAGAGCCTTCCCAGATGTTAAATAACCAGCACAGCCCGCTGCATGTTTCTTTTTCTTGAGAAACGCTGATCGCAGAGAGTGGGGATTTTAAGCCCTCATCATCTGGGGCCATTTTGGCTTCTATTAGGACCTTTCGGGGATCCTGGGGTGCCTGGTCTCTGAACCCAAGTCCTACACAGACACACATCTGTTGGTTATTGCTGGAGGTACAATAGCTGTCTGCATGGTGCGTATGTGAAAAGCCCAGTGCCCCCTTGGTGAGGCTGGGGGGTAGGACAAGACCTCCCAGAGCAGGAGCTGGGGACTCAATGGCCCCAGAGAGGGTTGTGCTCTGCCCTTCACTCACCCTTATTGCTCACTCTAAAACTTATTTTCTGTAAAGCCTTATTTCTGTAAAATGAGGCTGATAATAATCATTCTTATTTGCCCCCATATCGCAGATGGGGAAGTTGAGGTTCACAGAGCGAGTAGTAAGTGATAGAGCCGTGCATGGAGCCCGGACCTGCCCATCTCCAAAGCCCATAGATGTTTCTCTGTGACACTAGGTGTCAGGAACATCCTAGCACTAAAGGAATGGATTTCTGCAGAGGAGTCAGGGAGCTAACAAATGACATCTGCAGTTCCCATCACTAACTTGCTCCCTTGGTCTTTCACAACTCTGCGTGACCTGAGGAACAATCGAAGGAAAGGAACTTAAAAGCCACTTTAAATTTCAGACCAATTCAATTTTGGAATATCACTTGTGAGGTGTAGCTTCTAGACAAAATTTCTAAATGACTAATACTCTTCTTTGTCCATTTCATGGGAAAATGAATGTTGCTGCTAACATTTGACATCAATCGCCCAATCACATGTTGTCACATCATTACTCAGCTCTGTGACAAAGGCAGAGGAAAGACACCGCAGCTGAAATGGTGCTGTTGGGCAAGGAACCAATTCAAGGACTCCGGCGGTGATGGAAGAGGGAACAAAATGAAATTTGGCTAAAGCAGCCCCGTGCAATGGGTCATGTTGTAGAGGAAATGGAGTAAGGAGTTGATGCTTTATCACGATGGCTATTCACTTCACATACAATGTTCTTAATCCTATCTGTATGTTAATTTGGTTCCAGTGTGTCATTGATAGGCCTGTCATGAAAGGTTCCTCGCCACCAGGGCAGAAATGGTGAGGCGTCCATGACTGGAGGTAGAGGGCAGGCTAGGCCCATTCCCTGCAACTTCTAAATCAGGCCTCCACTCTTTCTGTTCACGTGCCCATGAGGAATTCTTTTTCTACTGCCAAGAGCCAGCCCTACCAGTGCCCTTCCCGCGGGGTGGAAGTGGGCAACGGGTGCAGAACTGGATCCGCCACGGCTCACAGACATCTTTCCAGTCTTCTCGTGCTGCGAGGCCAGGTAAGAGGCTCGAAAGTCCACAGAGGTCCGTGTGAGAAGTGCGGGGCTGGTCATTTTTGTTGGCTTCTGTGCGCCATTTTGTCTTTAAGCAGTTTTGGCCAGGAGAGAGTAGGCATATCAAGGAAATTTGTATTCACATCAGAAGGCAGTCACTACTTCGTTCCTTTTTCACTGACTAAAGCAGAACAGAGATGACACAGGGCGTTCAGGCCCTCGACCAACGTCATCCTTGCCTTCCACCGGAATTGGGCTTCCAGATGCCAGTGTGAAGGGGACAAGGACGGATGGGGTAATCCTACCATCTCCCTATTACTCCACCAGGGGCTACATTCCTGTGGCCAAACCTTTGGTGAAACACTTGAGCTTGCCCCCACAGTTCTCCTTTCATTATCTGTGTAAGGCGTGCTCTATGTGATTGACTGTCGGGGGTAGTGTTAATAGAGGCAGGGACTTTGGTAGGATTGAAAGTTTTTCAATTAATTCTCATAGACATACTTCCCCTCTATAAGTCCTTCCTCCTTAGGTTGCATTTTCCTGGGATACAATCTTGACAGATAATATGGAGCCCCTGGAATGAGCCACAGCAGTCGGGGGACGGGGGGGGGGGGGGGGGCAGGAGGCGGCTGCAAAGGAAACAGAGACTGTGAAGGTAGAAGTGACGGGGCCTGATGATGGGTGAGGTAGGTTTAGATGAAGTGGTGGGACGATAAGGAAAAAAAGACTGAAGCTTCAAGTCTGGGGAAAGGATGGTCCCATTCACAGAACGGGCACCCACGGAGGAGACAAAGACGGCCTAAGTGGACATGACGCTGCTGGACATCCCAGGGGAGACCTGCCCTTGAGAGAAAGATTGAGGCAGAGCTGTGATTATGCCCGTTACGCAGACGGGGGGCAGCAGATGAAGATGGCCATGTGAGCTCACCAGGAGAGACTCACACACGTAAATATTTATTTGGAACCATTTCTAAATGTGCATAAAGGATGAGAATTTAAATTACCCACAGAAGTGACTGGAAATGTGACCGAGACCCTTAGGAAAAGGGGACCTCTTGCCTGATGGTTCTTGTCAAAATACACATGGCCCCTTCCTCATCGCCTAATTGGGTGGGCTAATCTCTCAGCTCTAGAATATTGGCATGAGTTGCTTATTTTCCTAAAAGCTCTAAATTCAAATACGTGGGTTTGTGTTTGCTTGTAATTAGCATGATGTATCTATTCAGAGTAACTACAACATCCCTTCCTGGTAATGAAAAGTGATTAATTACCAATTACAGCAAGTATCCAATTTCGTGCAGTTTGCCACTGGTCTGTGCTACTGAATTGCTAGCTTTCTAATTGCAGACATTAAAAGTTCTAGATAATTATTATTGAAAGATCAGTAATATTAAAAATATTGGTTGCAACTATTATAACATTTGCTCTAAATGCAACCAAGACTTAAATTTATGTCTGAGTTGCCAGCCATTTCATTGAGCTATTTCTGTGACTGGTTTAGAACAACTGGTTTTTATTTCCTTTTCGCAGAGCCTATTACGACAAGTCTATTAACAGCTCTGGGCTCCCCATTTTGTAAAGCTTTCATTAAGTGAAACAAGCTAAAAAGTCACTAGTAGGTGCCTTGAGCAAAGTAGGGAGGTAATTATCTCATTTACAGATAACTACGTGCATTTCATTTTTCAAAGCACAAAGAGAAAACTAGCTCTAAATGACACTTTTTCGTACTCATTAAATTCACTAGAGAAATATCAAATTAGGAATTTTCAGTACAAATGCCATCATGAACTCTGACAGCAGCTATCGACAACGGAGACATCTGGGGGAAATGTCTTCACGCACAAAGTGGAAATCAAGGAAGAGGCCTGGAGCTTTGAAAGGGTTTTTTACTGTCAATCCAGTCCTCCAAACACCTGAGCTATCTCTCTAAATGACTGGCTTATCTGTGAGCGTGACAGGCACAGTTCAGAAAACTGGAGGTTTCGTGCAAGCCAGGTGGTCCTAGGCAGCTGAGGGTGGCCAGCGTTACCGAGGCAGATGATTTAGCTCTGCACTATGCATCTATGGACCCAGAGAGAGAAAGCAGAAAGATGGCTAAATACCATTCAGTGATCCCACTGATGAGCTAACATAGAGGCCAACACAAAAAAGAATGGGGCCAACTCCATGAAGAGGGAGAATCCAAAATTCACAGAGGAGAGACTGCTTCAGTGGGGTCTTGAAGGATGAATAGGAGTTCACCAACTACACAGGACAGGTGAGGAAAGGGCACCGTGAGAGATAATATCCAGAGGGTTTTGAGGCTTCATGATGTTCTTGCAATGAGAGAAGGTATTTGGAGACTAGGAAGTGTCCAGTTCAGTAGGTCGTTAAATTTGGGACTATTTAAGAAAGCCTCTCAGTCTGGCCCCTTTTGTTGATAACAACAAAATATGATAAACTATTTAAACACTCCACGCAAAAGAAATGACTAAATAAGCTATGATACATACCAACAGTGGGATCAAACATAAAAATTTAAAATGCTTATAAAATTGTTTTAAAAGCAAAACAAAACTGCACAGATAGATTATCATGAATATGTCATATCACATACACAGAAGGTAGAAAATACACCAAGTGTGAGCAGAGGTTGGCCCTGGATTGAGGAGAAGGGTTTTTCTCTTCTCTGTACTTCTCCATATGTTTCAAGTTTTCAATAATGAACTTGGTATTTGTGATCAGAAAAAGTGGGGGGAAATATATATATATATATATATATATATATATATATATATATATATATATAATAAACAAACCCAAGCCAGGGCTAGAATTCAGAAGGAACACAGAAAATTCATACAAAGAAGCCCCCACAGTATCAAGTGGACCACCTCTGACAAATTTACTCAGGAAACTAGGCCGGTATCTGAAGACACTTCAAATCTGCAAACAGGTTTTAGGAATTACTAAGCATCTATTTAGATTCCATAATCACAAAGATTAAAAAACGTTTCTATCGCACTGAAGCTGAATTTTTCCCCCCACCTTCCCTATCTCATCACCACTGTTTGACCTCTGGTCAATCTCTGAAGGACGCCATTTTGAGACTACCCAGTTATAACAATGGGAGGCTTGAAATAACGGGGCACTCCAGGATGAAGAATGTCTTCCCAACTGTCCAAGAGCTTCTGGCTGCCATCATGAGGACCACAGGGGGTGGAGCAGTATTGGCGCTTTAAGCACTTTAGAGCCCTGTGTGAAGGGGCACATTTTTTGGCATTATGTGTCCATTTTAGGCACATCCACTGTGTATGTGCTTTTCCTTTCAATGTGCTATATACAGCAGGCAGGCCTGCTGCGAGGGGGAACCAGGGTTATAAAACCCGATTGATTGATATGATCCATCACCACTTTTAGGGTCCGTTGCACAAACTATTTTGACAGTTGAAGCTCATAAATTAACGAGCAAGCCCAAAGTGACACAATGAGAAGATGTCGTAGTCGCTTCCATTTAACCGCTGGGTGATTACTCAGAAACTCGGGGTGCAGGCGGTACAGAAGGCTGCCTCCCTCTTTTGTTCCTGCTTAGCTAGAAGATAAATGTCTGAAACTAAGGACCCCGGGCACTCAATAATAAAAACCTTTTAGAGAGGAGAGCCTTGCACTAGTTAAAAGAAACCTGTTCCATTTTTCTGGAGGAAAAAATGGAAGTAAGGTTTCCCAATGGCAGACATCAAGCCCTTTTATTGAGACTAAAAAGTTTGAATCCACGAAGGAAGAAAGGGAGGGAAAGAAAAAGGAGGAAGGGAGATGAGAGAGATAAGAAAGAGAGGGAAGGGAGAAAATAAAGCTGGCAGAACCATAACTTAGGGCAGAGGAATGAATTGTTGGGAAATTAAAGCGAATAAGCATGAAGCGTATGCTTTTGGGAAGCACCACGTGCCATCTAAGGTGTTAGCAAGATTAATAAGAAAATCTGTGGCTCCAGTCCCCAACGAGCTATTACGGGACTTCGCAGCACTGTGTTTGCTCAAAACGAATAGTGGCTGCAGCGTTTTAATCTCTGAAGAGAAGGAAACTCATACGTGAGTGGGAGGCTTAGATCCAAAAAGGATTTTATATATAGACACATATGTCACAGAACAGGGCCCTAAAATGGACTTTTTGTTCACATCCAAAAGTAATTATTGCCAGAGACAAGTGATGGTCTAAGAGATCGCCCTTCCCAGAGGTACAGTGAAGGTAAAACCGATTAGAAACAGTTACAAGTTAGATCAGAATACTCATTTCATAATTGAGTAAAATGGCCTCCTCCTCCTTCTTATGAAAACAATTCCCTGAGGAAAAAAAAAATCAAGTGAACTGAATTACCCAGGTACAAATGGCACCCTTTCAGCTGAGTAGACATCACCCCATATTTCAGTCTGAGCAACTATTAAATTACTTAGAGAATTCGTGGAATGTTTTTCAGTTTGACAGCTGTCGAGCCAAAAAGCATGCTGCTATGTAGGAAGCAAACCCTCTGAAGATTTATTTTTTTAATGGGTTGGAAATTAAAAGGGCTTCAAAATGCCCTTTAGAGACCCAGCTTGGGGATCGGGCTGCGTTAGAAGGAGACTTTTCCTTACAAGTGCTGAGAATTGGGACTGAAAGGGCAGGTCGGAGGCACTTGGATTGTGTCTATGTGAAGCCAGAACAAGTGTTTGAAAAGTGAAAGATGCGGTCAGGCCACTGGGTTATTTTGTCTACACGATGCCAAAACGCCAAGTAGGCCGATGCCCTCCACCCACTCTGAAGTCAGAGAAAGGGAAACAGAAAGGACCACTGAGAGGTAATCTAGCACAGAGGAGGAAACCACAGCACAGAGTGGGGGAGGGGAGGACTTGTCCAGGGTCCCATGACCAAGGAAGGCACAGAGTAGTGTCAGATCCTGGGTACCGACAATCTCAGAGGGATTCCCCAAACCAATGGGCAGTGACCCCAAGTTTGGTGTTTTCATAGAGGAGGAGGGGCCACTGAGTTGCCAGATTTAGCGAATAAAAATTCAGTACATCTGGTTACATTTTAATTCAGAAAAATAATGAATTCTTTGTTTAGTATAAGTATGTCCCATATGGTGTTTGGGACATACGTACACTAAAAAAACCGTATTTGTTGACTATCTGAAATTGACATTTCATCGGGCATCCTGTATCCGGCAACCCTACGAGGGGCCTTTTCTTGGGGACAGGGACAGAGTCTGTGGCATCTGCCCTCCCCATCCTATAGCAGCCAGAACTACCGCAGGCACAGAGCAGGCCCCCAGGAGATGCGTGTCTGTGAACTAGCCCGGCAGGTGAGATCGCTGGGTTTAAATGGCTGCCTAACAGACCCAGCTTGGAGACAAGAAGAACCGACTAAAAGAACAAAATTCCTGGAGGGCTAGAAGGCCTCGATGGAAGGAAGGCAGCAACTGTGTGTGAAGAAGTTCTATGACCAGGTGCTCTCTACAAAGTGTCCCACTAATTATCCCTCAGGCTGGGCCTTGTTACCTTCCATGGTTTACAGATGAGGACCCAGAGGCTCAGAGAGGGCCTTGCTGAGGGGTGGAACAGGGCTTTTCCCAGGCCTGCTGAGTCCCAGAGCACTGCTCTTTCCATAAAGGTAATGACGGCAGCAGACCCCTTTGGAATATGACTACCCATGCCAGACATTACCGTATGGGTACCGTGTGAGTTTTATCCTAATCTTCTTGATAACCCTAGAAGATGGACAGATTACTCTCCTCGTTCTCTAATGTAGAAACTGCAGCACAGAGCACTTAAGACACTTGCCCTGGGTCACACAGCCAGGGCTTAACCCAGCCATCTCATCCGCTGTCTCCCTGCTATGCCCCCTCCATCACACAGCCCTGCTGCTTCTACCAGGCCTCCCCACCCAGGAACCTGCTTAGTATTTGCAGTTCACACAAACACAGCCAAACCCCATCCAGTGCTCTGAGCAGAAGGCAAAACCAAAACGTGCTCTCATGGCGGAGAGCTCTGGCTTCCAGGCCAGCCGTGCTGCTCTTGCCTGCAGGTGCGGGTCGGTGTCAACCGGCCTCCGGGAGGAGCCAGTGGGGAGAGGCCAGGGCGTGGGACGTTAAGGCTCTAACAAGCTACCTCCCAACAGCCGAAAGTAATCTCTCCTGCCTGTCCGCCACTCTGCAAAATGAAGATTCAAGTTTGCTGGGGATTTTGACGGACCTGCAATAAACTACAATGTGCATGTAGTGGACAGCACCCTCTAATTATTTTGCTTCTAGAACAAATTAACAATTCTCCTTATTGGCTCTAAAAGAAGGTACTTCGTGCCTCTGATGTCTGCAAATCATTCCTGCCAACCGTGATTTGTGCTTCTATTTAGAGATGCCTTTCTAAGAGATCTCATTTAGCAGGAACGCTCCCAGGCCTCTTTAATTCCCGGTGATAATTCAACACACAACAGCCAATAGCCTCGAGGCTCCGAGCACTCTGCCCCGACCTGGCAGGGAAGACATGGCTGGGCCTGACCAAGCCCTGGAGGAGGCCATCGGCAGAGGGCGCAGCCAGGATTCCCCATAAAATACCGCAGTCCCAGATCGAATTCTCGTCTTTGGCGTCCAAAAGCGTGGGAGCTCACTGCTCAAGTCTGCAGTCCGATGGCGACGACCACAGTCTGGTGCCGCCACCACCGGATGCCTCGGGCGAATGTCTCACCTTTTCTAAAGCCATCGTCTCTCATTTCACCCTCATAACACATACTGAGTGCCCAATAACTATGAACAAAAAAAAATCAATCCAGAAATCATCCTATGTCTGAATTCTAGACGCCACTGTGCTATGAATTAGAATCACGATCGAAATATGGAAAAGCAGAGCTTAAACTGACACGATGGACACACCTATCCTTAACTGAAACCCGTATCCCACAGCACTGAGGCGACTGTGGAAGGAAAGAGATCTATAAAAATAGTACCGAACAGACCTCTGAGAACATTTCTTTATATGACATGAGGAAACATACACATTTCTGCATGAGAATTGCCCACTAAGAGATTGTTCTACATTTTGTTGTGTTTTTTCCTATGTTCTTTTCCTTACATGGGGTGAGGGGGTGTCACCACTGCCTGTCCCAGGTCTGCGAACTGCAGAGACATAAGACCTGCAGCCCACAGCACTGGTCCTGGCCTGGGGCTGAGCCAGTGAGACCCACTCAGGCCTGGCAGAGCTCTGCTCCAGAGCTCTAGGGTCCCCTTTGTGTCCCCGCTCCGAGGGTCACCCACGTCTGCCCGACTCCACCCAAATGACAGCACCGCAGGTACCACAGGTATCGGAGCACTTAGCACACACTGGGAGCCCAGGTCACCTTGCCCTTCCTGGCCAGGAGGCCCGGGGCACAGAACCTTCTGTCACATTCCTCAGGTGCTCACTTGCCTTATTTATGGAACAGGACCTTCCACTGGGCATCCGTGTCAGGTTCCTGCGGCTGCTGTAATAAAAGACCTCAAGCTGGGTGGCTTACCATAAGAGCCATCTATCCTGTCCCAGTTCTGGAGCCAGAGGCTGAAATTAAGGTGTCGGCAGGCTGCGCTCTCTCTGGAAGCTCCAGGGAGCCCATCCCCTGCCTCTCCCAGCTTCTGGTGGCTGCTCGCATTCATCGGCTTGTGGCAGCATCATCCCAGCCTCTGCCTCCCTCCTCACACGCTTTCTGTTGTGCCTATGTCCCATCTTCCTCTGCCCCTCTTACAAAGACACCTGTGACTGTATTTAGGGCCCAGTAGATAATCCAGGATCATCTCCCCATCTCGAGGTCCTTAATAATCAAATCAGGAAAGACCTCTATTCACCTCAGGCCTGTTAGGATGCTGTCACCAAAAGAACAAGAGATAATAAGCCCTGCTAAGGAGGGAACCCTTGTGCACTGGTGGTAGGAGTGTACATTTGTGCAGCCGCTGTGGAAACCAGTGTGGAGGTTCCTCAGAAAATTAAAAATAAAACTACCATATGACCCAGTGATCCCACTTCTGGGTATTTATTGAAGGAAACGAAACCACTACCCTAAAGAGACATCTGCATCCTTATGTTCCCTGCAGCCGAGACATGAAAACAGCCTAAGTGCCCGTCAGTGGATGGATGGTTAAAGAAAATGTGGTGTCTATACACAATGAAATATTACTTGGCCATAAAAAGAAAGCAATCCTGCCATTTGTGACAACCTGGATGGACCTGGAGGGCATTATGGTAAGCAGAATAAGTCAAACAGAGAAAGATAAATGCTGTGTCACTTCACTTAAATGTGGGATCTTAGAAAACCAAACTCAGAGAAACAGAGAACAGATTGGTGGTTGCCAGAGGTATCGGGTGGGAGGGTGAGGGAAATGGGTGAATGCGGTCAACAGGTAAACACTTTCCATTGTAAGATGATGTAATGTACAGTATGGTGACTGGAGCTGACAATACTGCACGGCATATTTGAATGTTGCTAAGAGAGGCGATCTTAAAAGTTCTTATCACAAGGGAAAAATTTTATGTGAGGGGATGGATATTAACTAAACGCGTGGTGTTCCTTTCACAATGTACTCACATACATACTCATACTGGTACAGCAAATCATTGTGTTATGCACCTTGAACGTAAACAATGTTATATGTCAACTGTATCTCAATAAAAATGGAATAAGACAGACCCTTTTTCCTTATACGATATCATTCAGTTTCCAGGGATTAGGACAGGATATCTTTAGGGGTCACTATTCAGTCTATGAGAGCAAACCTACCCCCAGGGCCCGGTGGAGGGCAGACCTGGGAAAGACATCCCCTCTTTCTCTGGCCGCCACCTATGCACTCACTTCTCCCCTGTGATTTTGCACAAAGCCACACTTTCCCAAGTGATCATTAACCACGTGGACGCCTGGTGGCGTGAGCCTGTGGGCACAGTCACAACCCAACAATCTCTGGAAATCCACAGCATGGTGTGCTGCTCTGAGCCCCAGAATCAGGGCAGCCCCCACCCCGATTCCCCAGTTAACTAAGAGGAATCCAATGGGCCTTTAGGGAAAAGCAATGTCTAATGTGTATGTGCTGCCTCCCTCTGCCTCACACGGCTGAGTGTCTTACCAGCATCACCTTATGGACCCTCCCAACCCCCTCCCTGAGAAGATGGGAGATATTCTTACTGCTTTGACATAAGGAAACTGGCTTAACAAGCTCAGCTCGATTGCTCCAGAGTCGGGACTTGAACCCTAATACTTAGAGAGAAGGGGATCAAAGGGATGCTTTCCAGGCTGATACCTTTGGAGAAGGGACGCTTAGAAGCTCTAAAGGAACCCTGCACTCTCCTCACCCCGGAGCCCGTCTCAGGGAACGCTCTCACCTGGGAAAGACCTTTGGTTTGACACATGATACCAGAAATGTGCAGAAGCCGTGAATGAGATGGATGAGGAAATAGGGACTTACTTCCGCGAACCTCCCCGGACACCCCGCCTCCTCCACCTTTCTTTATGAGCCAGCACTTGGAACCAGCCCACCCCAATTCCCGATTCCCTCCCCAGCCCAGATGGGGTGCGTGAAACCTTCAAGCTCATCTTACAGAAAGACCTCACCCATCAGCTTGGGACTGAGTCCTAAAGAGGAAAGAAGCAAATGATGTGTGTTGGACGGGGAAGGAGGGGGGCGGGCCTGCAATAGCCACAAAACCAATTTCAATCTTTTTTAATTAACCAAATCCGGGTGCATTGTTAATTGTAGTCAAATGGATCTCTGTCTTCCACCTTGCAGGTCTGGGCTATAAAATTGACCCCTAATGCTCCTCTAACAAGAGGACCCTTGTAATGTCCCCAAGCTCTAGGCCTGGCATCAGCTCCCCTGCTCCCGCCCTTCCATCCACCTTCCCTTCTCACCACAGCAGCAGCAGCAGCAGCAGCAGCAGCGACTACCCTGCCCGTAATTGCAAAAGGAAAGAGGCCGCTTGTTTGGCGCCTCATTCGGGAATGATTAAAGGGAGAAGTTTTTCAGACATTAGCGACAGAAAGAGTATAGTTAAAGCTGCTTTAAAAAGGGAGAGGCGTATAAAGAGATGGTACTCAAAGCACTATTAAAAGCATCATGCTTGTTAAAACCAGTAAAAAGGCAGGGAATCGGCGAGGGAAAGGCGGCTTCCTCTCCAATTACAGCGAGGGACACACACCTTGAAGGTCTCTTTGAATTGTGGCCGCCAGCCCCTATCCCCTCCCCTCTCCTGCCCCCCTCCACTGGGCCATTCATCCGTGCATTAGGGAGGAGGCCGAGGGTGACAATGCTCCCCAAGTTCACTTCTCGCTTGTTACAGGCGACCCATTTAGGGCTGAATGACGATGTGCGGAGACAGCTCTAAATGACACCCTCCACCTCTTCACGAAGCCACTTGGTTTTGTCTTTTTTTTTTTTTTTTTTTTTTGTATCCCAGAGAAATAATTGATAAACCGAACGGCTGTCCACCTTCAAGCAGGGCGCCTCCCGCCACCTGGTTAAAATTCCTCCTCCTCTCCCCACCTCCCTCCATCCATTTTGCTCTGTGCTGTTTAAACAATACTTCATCAAATGCAGCCTGGAGCAAATGAGAAAGCTCAGTAGAGTAAATAAAAAGTCAAAAAAAAATCACCGGCTGGAGGGTAAGTACTTTTATTCCTGTACTTTCATTGCCTGGGGAATTATTATTCCATCGCCCGATCTGGGAGGGAGGGAGGACCGAGGAGGGCCACGTTATTCACAAAATGGATTGCTTCTCTCCCTTTTCACTCCTCTGGCCCTCGAGAGCCCACTGATTACAACCAAGTGTGGCCATCCATTCCGTCTTATTGACAAAGGTCCTTAATTACCGCGGCAGCAGTAATACCTGCTATTAAATTCTGCTAAACAGAGGCCGCAAATTAGCTGTGGATCTCAGGCACCTTTTGTGTGTAATTACGGTTGTGGGATTGACGGGGAGGCTGGATAACTGACCCCAGCCAGGGCGACGGGAAACCTTTGTTTATCACCTGCGGTGGGGGCCAAAATGTGAAATTAAAAGCTCTCCATCAGCTGAAGGCCTTCGGAAGGCCCAGGGGAAGAAGGAGGCGGGAGAAAAGCAACAGGCCGGGCACACTATGCTTCCCAGTATTTATCAGCATTTTGCTCAACTGCAATTCACACTGACAGCTGATTAACCGAAAGCTCGGCTAATTCTGTAGGTAAGTAATGCAAAGTCCAAAATGGCAAAAATTTAGCCACAGTTTATGGTGTATTCTATATTTCATGGAGGCCTTTAACCTGCATTTAAGAGCCTTTTTAATGCAATTGCAAACCATAAACACCTG
Organism: Rhinolophus sinicus; assembly: GCF_036562045.2. NCBI lineage: Eukaryota > Metazoa > Chordata > Mammalia > Chiroptera > Rhinolophidae > Rhinolophus > Rhinolophus sinicus. The sequence continues at coordinate 7,004,536 of NC_133757.1, forward strand.
TCACTTACATTCTGAACTTTTCACATCGCTCCTTCTGGAGACCCTGGATTAATGAAAACCATTTCAAATATGGTAGCTCTCATCTGCAGCCGCCAATTTATAAATTCAATCCTGATGCCTACTTGGTGTTCCATTGAAGGCAATTACTTTGGGAGACATTTCATTTAAATATATTCAACTTTCCTTTCCATTAAGGTAGAGGTAGGGTTAGCTGGCCTGAGTGGTCAGAATGCAAGAACTTAACACAAAACGCTTAACATCAAGGTAATTAAATTTCATTAGGTTTTAATCACTATGAATGGAGCCTATTAAAATTCATGGGGTTCCTGGCACACTACAGACAGTGGGTCCTGAGCCCTGAACAAGTCTGGAAAGCCCACTTCTCGCTTTGCCCCAGGAAACAAGTAACTGAGGTCAGAGGAGCTTTTCCTCCAACTATCCATGGGCGATAATAACCAGATCCTGGACAGAGTGTGGGAGCCCCTCAAAGACGGCGTGCCCCAATCCCAGCCAAGTGTTTAACTGGCTCTGTCTCCCCACTATCCCTCCATGCCCCTTGTTGGTGCTCAGTACAAAATCTGCACCCGCCACTGATGAGATCACAGGAATTTGTAGGTGGATGTCATTTGGCTCCATGTCTGCTTCGCACAGGTAAAGTAGAACTTGAGGCCCAAGGTAATGAACACACCCTTGCTCAGGTCTGGGCTCAAACATCACCTGCTCTGGGAAGCCTTTCCTGACTCACGGCAAACTTAAGTACCCTTGCTCTCAGTACAAAGGAGAGGGGGCTCCTTTGAAGTCATTATCTTATCACATAGCAATTATTTTTATGACATTCTTCCCATAACACACCAAGTTCCATAGAGGGAGAGATAGTGTCTTTCTCATAGTTGGGTTTTTAGCCCCTGGTAACTGTGGGTGTTTGGTAATGGTGGATGGAAGGACGAATGGACAAATGAACAGCAGAGGGAGGGAGGGAGGGAGGGAGGGAGGGAGGGAGGGAGGGATAGATAGATAGATAGATAGATGGACAGATGTTTGGATGGTATGAATGGGTGAACAGATGGATGAATGAATGGATCGATTGATGGATCGATGGATCAATGGATGGACAGATGGATGGCTAAACAGACGGATGGATGTTTGGCTGGATGAACGGTGGGACAGATGAATTGATGGAAGGATGGGTGACTGGGTAGATAGATATATGGCTGAACAGACAGATAGGTGGATGGATAAATGAATGGGCAGCTGGACAAATGACCTAGGGTCATAATGAGGCAGAGCCCAGGCCTCTTGACTCCACTCCTCTTTTCATTCTGCCTGCAGTTGTGTCTTTTACACATATAGCTCAGCTTAATCTCTTTCCTTAGACCAAAGTAATCTTGTATTGCCTGTCCTGGCCATTCCAGGGCCTTGGGTCCTCTCCTGAGGCTCCCACAGATTCTTGTTTCCATCATGGTAATGGATTTCCTGTCACCCCTTCACACACTCATTGCTATGCAACTCACACAGCATCTTCTCTGATAGGAGCAGTGCCCCTTGTGGAGTATTGAGAGGTTCCAGTCTCTGCCCTCTGATACCATGTTTCCCCGAAAATAAGACCAGGTCTTACATTAATTTTTTGCTCTAAAAGACCCATTAGGGAGTATTTTCAGGGGATGTCTTATTTTTTCACGTACAACAATCTACATGTATTCAAATACAGTCATGTCATTTTTTTCTGGAACATCATCATAACATACTAAATGTGTCCGTCTGGCTGACGATCTTAACTGGGGCTTATTTTCCAGGTAGGTCTTATTTTCGGGGAAACACGGTATTTTCCATCTAGTAAACTAGCCTAACCTTCACAGCAGAGCAGGCCAGAGGGAGGGTGATCAACTGGCTGGTGACAGGGTGAAATCTGCCCCCTTCCGTCACACAGGAGGATGCAGCCCCACCAGATACTCTGGTCCAATGTCCTCCAAGCAAAATGCTGTCTAACTAACACACCCTGTCTGAATCTCTGTTCACTCATTCATCTCACCAATTAACCATTTCTTACCAGAAGATACCTCCTCAGACATGTGTACCAAGCCAATATTGGAGAAAGTTTACAATTCAACATGGCAGAAATATGGAGGACATGCTCTGGGAGCCAGAGTAGTGAGTCCTGAGCGGTAGGTAGGAATTCACTAGGCAGAGAAGGGAAGTCAGGTCCCATCCCAGCTGAGGGCCCCAGCAAGCTGGAAAAACTGGGTGTGTAGTGTGGGGAGGTAAAGTCACAGAGCTGTGACAGGGAAAAGTCCCAAACTCATGGACCCGGAGCCCTGGCCCAGCTGTCCTTGGTCTGTCCTTGGTCCCTGTGTGTTCCCACATGTCAAGGGCTGATTGAATGGCTTCTGGGAGAGGTGAAAAACCTTGGGGTATCTGGGCTGCCAGCTGGGGAGTGGAGAAGCCCCACTAGGCCCCATTCAGAGAGCCTGGAGTGCCCAGCCTGGGACCGAACCTCATTCTTCAGGGGACTCACCAAAGGACTGTGAGCCGCGGAGTGCTTCAATTGGGTCCCTATTTAGAACATTTAACAGAGTTCTCATTTTGGCCTGTTTGTTTAGCATGTGGTAAATATGGAAGAAATCGCTGGAAAAAAGGCCAGTCAGGAGTTATCAAAGCTAAAGATGATTTCCAAACACTTATCTTTAAAAGAGAGGTTTTAAAGTTCCACACCTAACAGGGCACACACTGGCAGGTTAAGGTGAGGGGGTCAGGCAGCAACCTGTTCTCTGTTTATAAAATGAATCACCTGTGAACTGTCAGTCTCATTAGCATTCAAGGCTCTGGTGAGCTCATCTTGCCCCACAGCAAACCTCAACATATTAATTACTGTATTTTGCCATGTATAATGCACTCCCGTGTATAATGTGTACCATTGTTTTTGGCCCAAACTTTCAGGGGAAAAAGAAATCTTGCGTATTAATTTTTCAATTCAAAATTTTACTTGTTTATATTTAGGTATTTGTTTTTTTGTATTATAAAGGAATTTTAGCATTTATTTATTATTACACTTTTAACTCATAAACATAAATAATTTAAAACATTTATATAGATACGGAATTAGTACTACCCATGTATAATGCACATCCTTGTTTTTCCCTCACAAATTTGGACAAAAAAAGTGTGCATTATACGCGGCAAAATACGGTATATTCCATTCTCCACCATTGGGCTGATTCCAGTCTAATGTGATTTCTGGCACAAAACCACAGTCAACAGAGCACAGCATTTAGAAATATCTGGAGTGGAGTGGTAGAAGGGAAAACCAAAGGCCCACCCCTTTAAAAGGGGAAAGGTTAGCTCTAGATCCTTTTAGAAATTATCAGAAGGCCCTGATTACATTGTTAATAGGGCAAATAGGAACTTAAAAGGAAATGAATCAGCACCAACTAGAGGAGTTTCCTAATTACCCATTAGGAATGATCCTGATTTCTTTTCTCTTCATGATCTATTCCTCTCAGAGGCCTAGCTTGTACAGTATGTTTTGTGGTGTGTTTGGAGTTTAAACTTTGGAAAGAGGCCAGAAGGATAATTTAGTGATTGTCTTTTCTTTCCTTGGGCCTACAGTGCAGAAATGTGTATCCCATGGCCCAGAATCCTCACGTCTGAGAAAGAGACAGTGCCTTCACACAACAGGAATACCTCATTTTGTGTAATACTTACAAACTGAATTTTGATTGAAGATAAAATTTAATTTAACAGGAGAATTTCTCCACGCTAGGAGAAGACCACTCTTAAAGGATACTCTCGCATAGCAAATAATCACTTCACTCCCAATTTCCATTTACTCCCCCTCTTTGGTATAACTTTTATAAACCTCCATTGAGTGTCTTCCAGCAACATGGAGACCTGAGATTCTGAAGAACTCCCTCCCATTCATTATACATAGAAATGTATGTATAAAATGCAACCCCCAAAATGTAATACATAGACAAACTGTAAAGAAAGAAAGGGTAATTCCAGGTACCAGAATTGGAGAAGGCTTTACAACCAAAATGGCAAACACGGAAGCTCAGAACTTGGTACTAGAACTTGGTACTAGAGAGCACCAGGTCTGAATACAGGCTCCACAGCTCAGGGCTGAGGGTGGAACCCCTAGATGAGGAGAGAATCCAGACCTGGCCCGCACCAGAAAGGAATCCCAAACTGAGGCCCAGCATGACAGAGGAGCCCCAAAAGGCTGCCCCCTCCTTCAAAATGTGACCGGAAAAGTCCCACTTTAGCAAGCATCAAAGAAGTAATGTCATCTGATGAGACTCTAGGTGGGGGGGCAAGGTCCCCCATCCTCCAATAAATTAGACCCCAACATAAGTGGGTGAGGGGGCCCAATTGGTACTACCCACACAGTACGGGAACCTCAAGATAAAATGAACATTGTGACTGTCCCCAGCAGTTCAGGCAGTGCTTCAGTCTAACCTGTTGGTGGTGATGACGCTGCAAAGAAATGGGCTTGTGCACTGCAGGTGACTGATTATAGGGGTGCAAGTTCTATGGGGGGGGGAGGATTTGGCACTGCCTAACAAATTCACCCTGAATTTACCCTTTAACCCAGCACTGCCATTTCTAAAAATCTATCCGAAGATACACTGGCAAAAATGCAAAGAATATAATCACAAGCTATCGATTTCAGCATTGATTATAATAGCTAAATGGTGCAAACAACCCATATGTCCCAGCACTTAGAATAGCGTCATAATGCAATACCATGCACACTAAAACATGTGCACCTTTTGTGGAAGAAAAGAGAAAGTGTGTGGGGGGGAGGGGAGTGTTTATAGTTTCAAAAATTAACAGTGGAAAGATATACCAAAAACTAATGAAAATGGTTACATATGAAGGAAGGAAGAAACAAAGTAGAGTAAAAAGGATGGAAGCAAAACTTGTGAACATATATATATATATATATATATATATATATATATACCGATTAAACAGGCTTTTTTTTTTTTTTTAACTTTAGGATCTTAGAATTTTTTTCATAGTTAAAAAAATTTTTTAAAGAAAAACTCCTGAAAATTGAAAGCACAGTGAAATAAGTGAACTGAACTGTATGTTGAGATGGTGGTAGAGATACACAGAGGGAAAAAATTTACTACAGTTGATGTTAAATCTCAGGGTTTGATTATACATACCTAATTGGATATAATCTAAGAATAAAAAAAAGAAAGAAGTTTGAAACTGTTGTGAGTAGCTTACCATATACATGTTGGTATTATTATTTTAAAACCACATAGATATATTCTATAATAAAATAATTATGTTACTCTAACAGAATCAAGATTTTTATCATAAAAGATATATAAGTATAAAATCAAAGAATTAAAAACACTGTGATCCTAAATTTGGGGCGAAGGTTAGATTAATACCCAACGACCAATGATTTAATCAATCGTGGCTATCTCATGAAGCCTCCATAAAAATCCCTAAATTACAGGGTTTGGTGAGCTTCTAGGCTGGTGAACACACTGAGGTGCCTGGAAAGGGAATGGGAGCTCCGCCCCCTTGCCCGTACCTTGCCCTATGCATCTCTTCCATCTGGCTATTTCTGAACTGCAGCCTTTATACACATAGGTTTTTCCCTGAGTTCTATGAGCCATTTTAGCAAATACTGAACCCAAGGAGAGGGTCATGGAACCTCTAATTTACAGTCAGTCAGAAGCACAGGTGACTGACTACCCGGATTTACAATTGGTGTCTGAAGAGGAAAGGGAAACGTACAGTCTTATGAGACTGAGCCCTTAACCTGTGGGACCTGACACTATCTCCATACAGACGGTGTGGGAACAGAGTTAAATTGTAGGACATCCAGATGGTGTCTGCAGACAACTGGAGAATTGCTTGGTGTGGGAAAAACTCACATGTTTGCTGACTAGAAGTAAAGTGTTGAGAGTAGGGGAGTGAGTAGAGGAGAAACACAGGAGTTTTCTCCCCTTTGGGTAGGAAGTGTACAAGATTAGTCTGGAACACCTGGTTGTGCCCAAAATAAAAGTGAGGGTGGCCAGATGGCTCAGTTGGTTAGAACACGAGCTCTGAACAACAGGCTGCGGGTTCAATTCCCACATGGGTCACTGAGCTGCGCCCCCCACAACTAGATTGAAGACAACGAGTTGCCACTGAGCTTCCAGAGGGGCTGCCAGATTGCTCAGTTGGTTAGAGTGCGAGCTCTCAACAACAAGGTTGCCGGTTCAATTCCCCCATGGGATGGTGGGCTGTGCCCCCTGCAACTAAAGATTGAAAACCGCGACTGGACTTGAAGCTGAGCTGTGCCCTCCAAAACTAGATTGAAGGACAGCAACTTGGAGCTGATGGGCCTTGGAGAGGCACACTGTTCCCCAATATACCTCAATAAATTTTTTTTAAATGAAACTTTATCACTGTTAAAAAAAAATAAAAGAAGTGATAAAAGACTACAGGAGTTGTGTCAAAGGACCCAAGAACTAACTTGAAAAGCTGCGAAAACAGTTGGTCATAAAACCCAACATCTCATTGGTCACTTTTGTGGGATATTGGCATATCAAATCATTATTCTGAAAATTGGTAAATAAACAGGAAATATTAGAAAATAACAATTTGCAACCCGTAATGAAATGATGGATCTAGACAAATGTCGTCAGTGAATAATAAAATCATTAAGTGAATACACTCATGTTCGCAGCAGCACTATTCACAACAGCCAAAAGCAAATCAAGTACCCATCAACAGACGATGAATGAACAAAATGTGGCCTATCTCCACAAGGGAACATTATTCAACCATAAAAAGGAAGGAAATCCCGACACATGCTACAACCTGAATGAAACTTCAAACACCCACACATATGCTGGAAGCCTAAATAGATGCTTCAATTCATTCTCAGAAGAAAATGGGATAAAAATTATGAACAAAAAATACGTATATAACAATTCTAGAAAATCATCTGATTAAGAAGTGGTAGGCAAAATTCTTGCATTGAAAGGGAGAGTAATTTCAGACTCTTAAGCCAGGAAATATCTGAGGTTTGGGACCTTTTAAAGTGACCAATGATCCCAATTTGCCTGAGAGTCAGTGGGTTTCTGGCAATCAAGGACAAACTGCTCACACTATTGGTGGCCTTGAATTTAAGTGCATAATACAACTGACTCTGACAGACAACTTGGAATATTTGATGTAGATAGAACCCAAACTTAGGAATGAAACCAAAACCCATTTACACAAAACACACTTAGCTGCCTCTGCAGAGAGAATTCTGGAATTAATGATATTTTTAAAGTACAATGAAAAAGCTGCTCTTGAATTTGAGGTATTCCCCAAAAATTGTGGGTCAGAGCCTCCCGATGTCCCCAGGAACTATTTTTAATGAGCACTTCTGGAATTAAAGTCAGGCTTAATGTACCCACTTTCACTCGGCTTCCCTGATCATACCTATTATTAAAAGAAAAATTTTACAGAAGGACCGGCAACTTAAGTCCCTATAATGTCTGCTCCATCTCATGAATTAAGACCAAACCTTGGCAAATGTGCTGAGGGCTGAAGAACAATTACCAAGTTCATGGCTCCAGGTTCTCTTGACTCTCATGCTGTCCAGGATAATCATTTATTTCTTGCTGCCTTGTAAGTTTTATTAAGCTGCTCAGAAAAGTTTCAGCCATGCTTTATGGCTATGTGAACTGCCCGTGTATCCATTTCACAACTTGATTCATTCTGATTAAATTGTTCAACTGTTAATGAGTTTTAGATTGCAATATGGAGAGGCAAACAATTCAGTACATTAAGGCAGTAAAATATCTTAATATTTCACAAGTTCTCGCCGAAAACATAAAACAAAAGGCTCGTTTCTGGAAGGAGAAACTGTAATAATTACCCTCTGTAAAAATAAATGCGCTTGGCTCCCTGTACATTACCCAGGCATCTGTGTAATCACACTCACACACAGCAAGCCAGATGGCATATGGAAATCTCATAAATATCCATAGAAATTCTGATACTTTCAAGCCAATTGCAACAGACAAGATAACCATTTTGACATATTTTTCCAAAGAATTTCTGGGGCTAGACAAAAAATTGATTCTTACTTGCCTTACTTCACAGTCTAATGAGTTTTGCAATCAGGAGGCAATGGTGTGGGGTGAGGAGCTGAAGGGTCTCAGGTACTGAGGGCTTCAGAGATGGATGGGAATTATGAGTCAGGTGACTGAACACTGCTCTTCAGACAGTTCGACACCCCCCACCATCCCTGAAGGTGCTTGGCCCATCATCTATTTCTCGTGTGATAGTGTGTTTGTTTTGATAGTAATTGAGTAAAGATTCACTGGCCTCACCCTTTGAACATTTTTTCTTGGAACTGCCTCTTTCTGATGAACCCTCTGGGAGTATGAACATATAGCAAATAGAAGCTACCAAAATACTGAGGGCGGTGAGGCCTTGCCCTGGTCACTTAACCTCCGGAAAATTCAATCGCTCCGTTCATAAAATGGGAATTAATACACATTACCAGCCTAAAGGCGAAAGGCTCAAAGTGATGATTTCTTGTTTGTTTCCTGCTCTAGAAGCCATGCCTGCCATACACACAAGACGTTGTTTCAAACCAGCTTTTTAGTTGAACAGCCCTTAAAAGTCAGAAAAAGGGAAGGAATTTGCGCCATGAAGACTCGAGAGGTCTTTGCACACGTTTTTTAAGGGAAAGACATTTAGGAACCTGGAAAAGTTATGCCATAAAATCATAGAATGTGAGAAGCAGGGCACCTCTGAGGTCAGCAGGTCCGTGCACTGCAGTCAGGAGCCGCATAATGACATTTTGGTCAATGGCGGACCACATATATGACAGTGACATACCATCTAGCCCAGGTGTGCAAAAGGCTAGAGCATGTAGGGGTGTGTAAGCATACCACGATGTTCACACATGACAAAATCACCTAACGGCGCCTTTCTCAGGACGTAGCCCTGTGGTTAAGCAGTGCAGGACCTGTATGTTGTAGATGAGAAGACTGAGGCCAGCGACATCAGATAACTCACCCCCATCTGGCACCAGCCGAAGCAAGAGTGGGGATAAAGAACAACTGTTGAGAGAGGAACTTACAGCCCAGATCCTTGGCGAGAGCACTCCAGCACCCCGGTTCATCCAGGCCCAACTGATCAGGTGGGTATTATTAGGAGCACTTGACTAATGAGAAATATTCATGGATTGCTTCCCTTAGCCCACATCCTAGGAAATGGCAGAGCTGAGATGAGAACTCAGGTTTTCTGGTTCCAAAGACAGTGCTTGCTCCTCTATTTCGTGTTGTCTTGTAGAGAGAAAACTGTTTATGAATTTGTGCTAAGAAGAGAAAAAAGTCAAGAGTATGTGCAGGGGCGGCCAGATGGCTCAGTTGGTTAGAGTGCGAGCTCTTAGCAACAGGGTTGCCGGTTCGATTCCCGCATGGGCCAGTGAACTGCGCCCTCCTCAACCAGATGGAAAACAACGGCTTGAACTTGGAGCTGAGCCGCCAGTGGGTGGCCGATTGGGTCAGTGGTTGGAGCGTAGTGCTCATAACACCAAGGTCACCGGTTCAAGTCCCACAGGGCCCAGTGAGCTGTGCCCTCCACAACTAGATTGGAAAACAAAAACAAAGACTTGACTTGGAGCTGAGCTACGCCCCCCACAACTAGATTGAAAAAAACAAAACAAACTACTACTTGACATCCTGGAAAAACACACTGTTCCCCCATATTCCCCAATAAAAAGAGTATGTGCAGATACAGATGTCTTGGTGCATTCAGGTTTTGTTTCCATGTCTCCCATTGTTTTTCCTTCTTAAGAATCATCTGATCTCTCCCAAAAGGAAAAAGCGCTCACTGACATGAGTTTTTAAATTCAATTCACATCAATCAATTTTGCTTTAAGAATTTAAAAGGACTGGAAGCACCTGGTGTTTGCCCAGACCAGCTGTGGAAGTGGTGATCTGTAGCAGGGAAAAGCAGAGCAACTACTGGGGGAACTGTTACGGAATTAGTGCCCAAGCCCCAAAACCCAACTTGGGACCTGAGTTACTGGGAGCCACCTGCCAGGCTCCCACAGCAAAATGGCAACTGCCCACTTCTCTGCTCTCCATGGCCTCTCCATCAGCTGCACTCTCAGATGTGAGACAAGTCCTCTTTCAAACATCTTCACTAGCTCCAGAAAGGACCTAAAATGCTTGTTGAAATTGTGCTAGCTACCAAATCCCCCATAAATGCATAATAGCTCAGCCTCTCACTGCCATCTGTCCTGCCCTGAATTCTCAAGCATACTTGGCCTTGAGGTTCGACTTCAATAGACCCACGCTGGCCTACACCTCGTGGCATGCCACGCTGAACCACAGAATTTTTCTCCAAGATGGCAGCCGGGGCGCCTTCACAGATACCACAGGGACTAGGCTTTTAAAGGGATATCTCAGTTAGGAAAAGATTAATAACAACAAAGCAACCCACAGGCTGTATAGAATTAGAGATAATCTTTTCATTATAAGTCAACACTAAAATGGAAGAACTGAAATGGTTATGAAAAACGTTCCCTTCATGCAGTGTCTGCAGGCTCCTGGAAGTCTTTTTTTTTTTTTTCCCTTCTTTCAGTAAAGTACAAGATATCTCAATAGCAACATAAACAACGTATTGTCTACTAGTTACTATAGCAACTACCATCCATGTAATCTGCTCGTGCCTAAATTAAAGCTGCCCAGGGTAGTTTTAATTTGCGTCTCTCATATATTACTTTTTGACGGTGTTTTTCCTTAATGAGAACTGTATCTCTTCAATTGTAGGCAGTATGCTGAACCACTCTGCCTTACTTGGAGCAAACTTTTGCCATTACCTGATTTTGTTTCCTCTATTACTTTTAAGTATTCATCAAAGAGAGAACACGCTTTCTCACTAGTATATAGTATGTATATTCCATGAAAGTAGAGGAGGGGAGATGAAGGTGAAGCAAGGTTTCCATCTGAAAAGAACATAAACATCTGCCCATCACTGAACTGGACTGCTCTTGAACTCAATTCTTCTTCACCTCTTCATTCAACACAATGCAAAAGGCATAGCCTGAAAAGGGGCATCAGGGAAAGAGGTATTGAACTGAAATCCACTAAAGAAAAAGGTGCAAATGTTTTCCCTCAACCCTACAAAATAAACAAGTTGAGAAGTTCTTCAGTTTTCGTGACTGTAAACAATGTAATGAACTAAGGTTCCTACATGCTAGCTCTGAATAAGTGACTTCACCGATGACAAAGTCCTGGATGAGCCGTAGCCAAGTATTATTAGTAATTCCATTACATATCCTTGTTTGTGTCTGCTCTAGGATAGAGTTGGGAAAGAGATGTTGTCATGAAGAATCCTGTTAAATATACCTGCCTTTGTAAAATATTGCATTTCAAACTAAAGCTTTTCTTAAAGAACCCAATATTTTCAGTGGTCCAACCAAAGACATGCAACAAGTTCTCAAAACTTGCATTGGCATGTAGGCACTTAACAACTACTCAATTTTAAACAGTAAATATCCACCTGGGTTTAAATCACAATGGACTCATTAGAGGAGCCATCAGGGTCCCTGTCCAACATGGTAACCCTTGGAACAGACAGTGAAAAAGTCTCTAAGTGTCCCACTGTGGAGCTTTCAAAGAGCTCTGGGTTCAGGTGTGGGAAACCTGTCTGTAATATTTTCATTACTGTTCCCAATGCATTTCCAATGTCACTAAATTACGCACAGCATTTCATTAAATGGGACCCTCTTCGCAAATACTGTTTCATATTCTTTTTTTTTCTTTTTTTTTTTTCTGTAAAGGTTTATCTATATCTGAGTGCATTTCGTGCTGGCTGCTTGCAGCAGCATGGCCACTCGGAAACGGGAAAGCACCGCGTGATTCTGACTGCAGCAAGCCTTTCTGTTTGCAGGTTTAATCCTCCAGATTTCAGCCCTTTCCCATTTGGTCCTTCACATCATCTTGGGCTAATCCGTCAAACATTTCAGACAGCCAAGCCAATCTGCAATTGCTGAGGAGGACTTTGCCACAAGCACCAGGTCTGTTAATAAGGTTTTCATTTGGAAAGATGCCAGGGCGTCCATGTTTTCTATCATATATAAATACTAAGATTTAATAGCTTCGGGTTTTGTTTAATGTTAACGTCAACTATTTAAAAAGGACAAAAAAAAAAAAAAAAAAAGGCCCTCAAATGCCTGGCCTGACAGTGAAATGCCCCACTGACAGCTATTTGCAAGGGTAATGTTGTGGAAAACAAATCCATCTTGGAAACAGTTTCATTAGCCCCATCTAGCTGACCTCTCCACATAATGTTGTCAAATGTGACGGGCATCGGATTATTGGGAATATGGAGATCAATAAATATGCAACACCGGCGCTTAGAATGCTCCTGGCATTGGAGCCATACAAATGCCATCTAACATGGCTCAGAGTCGCTGTCATCTGTCACACCAGCTAGTAAATAGACAAGCTTAAGGGGAAGGCTATCAGTAATGGTAAAATATATGGGTGAAGATGAATTAGACAGGGAGTGTGTAGTCAGAGTTCTGATGTATGAAGCTTCCAAATGAAAAACACCAGGCAAACACGCAGGAGCAACGGCCTGCCGTCTTTGGGGGAAGGCAAGGTCTTGCTGCCTGGTCAAAAGCTGCTCCGTGGTCCTGTTTCTGTGTTTTGGATGTCAGCTGCCAAGGGAGTTTTGTCTGCATCTGGGAAGCTTGCTAGAAACTTCGAGTCCCTTGAGTGCATTTCTGCACACTGCGAAGCAGCCAAACCCTCACTCCCCCCAAACTGCTGTGCGTGTTGACCATGTGATGTCTTTCCACATACTAGCTACCCACGACCAAAGGAAGTACCTGCATTGTCCAATTATTTTTGCCTCAAATTCCCACACCTCTGGGTCCACAAAAGAACCACCTGGTTGAACTGCTAAAGGAAACATGGACCCCAGCTGGTGGTCATCAACTTGCCCAGATAATCACACTTTTGGGAACCACTTTTGATGACAACTTCTCCCTCAAGCCACCCGTTTCTAAGATCTCGGCACACTGGCTGCCCACTCTTTGCACATACACTGCCCAAAGATCCCAACGATATAGGCCCTTCCCCTGTCCCATCAGTGTTTTCCAGATTCCCCAGAACCGACACCCCTGTTCTTAAGCTCTCTTTCCCATCTAGAAAGTGCTTGCAAGCAGCCAAGTCCACCTTTAAATTAAAGACACTTAAAGGAAAGCAAATTGTTGGAACAGTAAGCGCAGAGGATGGAAGCCATGGTGACGCACACACCCAGACTCTGTGCCAGAACAAACAAGTTCCACAGACCCGATTAATGCTGATGACCAGCGCTGACCAACATGCTTCTGCCCCTCTGTGTTTTAAGAAATGTCATTCATCTCTATGGAAAAGAGAACAAACAAGAAGCATAAAGGTATTTTTGAAGTACACTGTTATGAGGTACTTGGCTAGTAATTTGCAGCCTAGGTACACACCATACCTTTTAGCACGGCTATTTATCTCAGGGAGAATGCAGCCGTACTTACGATAAAGGCTCTGTTGGACCTCTTCATCAATAGCAAACCTTTAAGCACAGCACATCTCATAAATAGGAGTTCCACTAACACAGACTTCAAAAGGATAGAACTTGATAATTCAAAAAGAGAGCTATATTAAGTGTTCCAGCAGTCCATCCATAAAAGCCATCGTATATTCCAAACGCCAGAGTCCTCTGAGCAACATGACAGGTCTATTAGAATAATAGCAGGGGAAAGCATAATTACAAGTAATCATTGGCTGGAAAGGAGCTAGTTGTTTTTGTAGAGGAAAATGCCGCGCTGAGCCCCGCGGAAAATGCAGCCCGAGCAGCAGCGGCAAGGGCAGGTAACCATCGAAAATAACCATGGCGCAAGCCCTGCTCTATTTATTTCTATTTATTAAGAACTCTTTGTATACCTTAATATTTTCTGGTGAAATCATCTTAATTTGAGCCCACATTTTCTTTGGATAAGATTATTACGTAATTGCTACTTACCGGCCACTATTTTCTACACATTTGTTGGTCAAACAGTTAGGGTGTCTGTGTTTTCCAGCCTCACAGAGGAGACGATTCCATCAAGCAACGGATCCTGGAGCCATACTGTATGTACACCGTGTGCCAAAAAGGACGAAGGAAGCTGGGCTACCCCCCGTTAACTCTGTAATCCATGGATTCATGACTCTGGCTAGCAGAGGGCTGGGCTGTGTCCTCACTGCCATGGCACAGGCGTCTGTGCGGCTCTTTCCCTATGGGTTCCAGTGCGTCCCATTCCAGAAACCCATTCACCTGGTGGCTTTTGTTTCTCCTCCTCCTTATTTAGACGGGTTCCCTTCCCTTGCCAAGCACTTTAAGTTTCCAAAATGCAGGGAGAACAGACCCCCACCTGAGCCTTGTCCACAAGCCCAGGAACCAGGGCCAGGGTCACGGGCTCCACCTTGTAGATGTGCAAACAGGGGCTCGGGAAGGGAAGGGACTCTAGAGGCCACAGAGTTGACCTTCTTCCCACCCCATCGCTCTGCCCTGACAAAATGTTTGCTTTGCACCTGGTTCCCCATCTTACTTACTCTGCAGGAAGTGCCCGTGAAGGTGGAAGCTGCCAACCTGGCCTCAGCACACTGACACCCGCCGAGCGTTGGGCCACCGGACTCCAGGGAGAGAGCACAGAGGCTCACGCCCCACGCCAGACGCCTGACAGCCGACGTGGAAGGCAGCGTGCCGGGTGCATAGACACAATCAAATCTGGTTCACCTGGGTCTTGGTGTCAATCACTTACCTAACACTCACTGATTTATGGGCAGGGTACCAGGAGTGGAAGGAGCTGGCGGGGGAGGGGGAGAGAGTGGGGAGACAGACTGAAGTCTAATTCTTTCAGCCCAGAGATAAGAAAAATTCACCTCTGATGACTTGGTCTAATAATAGTAGGTAGAGTTGATATGGAACACCTGGGACAGACATGAGGGGCGGGCGGAGTGAGGTGTAAGGAAAGCCCTCGGAACTCGAGCTCTTCCACTGATTTTCCAGCCCTCCGAATCCAGGCCATTGAGCCTGTGTCCTTATCTGGAATATGGGAGTGACAATACTGCCTGCCTCAATGGCTGCTGGTAGGAGATGACCCGTGTGCGGCACCCAGTACAGTGTGTGGCTCACAGGAAGAACACATTAAGTGGCCCCTTGTTCGATATGACAGAGGAAGCCA
Organism: Rhinolophus sinicus; assembly: GCF_036562045.2. Lineage (NCBI taxonomy): Eukaryota > Metazoa > Chordata > Mammalia > Chiroptera > Rhinolophidae > Rhinolophus > Rhinolophus sinicus. The sequence continues at coordinate 7,019,765 of NC_133757.1, forward strand.
GAAGGGTGGTGACCCATGGGCCCTGGGTTGTTAGGAAAGACCTCCTGGAGGAGCTGGAAGGGAGGGGACAGTCCTCCAAAAAGCTGGCACCCCAGGCCTTGTCATGGTGGACCAAGAACTCAACTGGCTTCCTGCCAGGGGCTCATTTTTAATAAAATCACGATAGAAGACCCCATTAGAGCTCAGGCTTGTTGGTGCACTTGTGTTTCACACAAACCCCTGGCAATATTGTGTGAGTCAGGACCTAGAAACGTTTTGGATTTCAACAGCCTGTCAATATTGGTTATAAAGCTATAATACACAGCCCTGCTCCTTCTCCCAAACTCAAAACATTCAAGTTTAAAAGGAATTGCAAGATAGCGACACCAGGATATCATCAAAGCAAGGTTAGAAATCCCAGTCCAGTGAATATATTTAGAATTTAGGTTATTAAGGGATTTAAGCTTGTTAAGAGCTGGATCTTCACCCTCTGTCATGGAATAAAAATCCCACACTGCTCAACAAAACTGTATCATAGATGCAATCTACACGATGCAGAGATCAGACATCAAGCAAGAGAATGGTGAGGGGGGATGAGATGGTGACCGTGACACCATGCAAGGGGGAGAGATTATGCTCGGCATTCATTTTAAGCAAGGGATCCAGTTGGGCAAAGAATGTGGATCCATCAGTTCACATCAGCGAGAGTCATGAACGCTGGACCTAAACAGAGTGGACTGGTTTCCTCAGAGTCCTGAGGCCTGAGACACTGCGCTTTCCCTCCGCTTCTTCAGATTGGGGTTCAGGCTAGACTAACCACGGATCTCCAGACCCAGAAGTACGTCAAAAGGTTTTACTCGGAAGAAGATCAACCCCAATGTAACCATCTCAGGCATATCTTGAGCTTGGAAAAGGTACAAACAGAAGTTAACCCAAGGAAGCAAGAATCTGTAACAACATTATAAATCCACACACCTCCTGTTTTACCGGACACCACACATCGTGTCCCTGTCACTCACTCCATGGTAACGCACGTGTCCTGGTCCTCCCATCCTTGCCCCACCATCAGGTTTGTAGGATGGTCTGAAATCACCTCTTGAAGGAAAGCCTCATTACCCAGTGACATGTTGTAATCCCAGCCAACGCTTCCAGAAAAGTTTCAATGTCCATTACATTAGCTAGCCTTAAAACGGAATACAAATCCATTTTAATCAATGTGTTGTAATAAATAGGTATTAAGGCACCATGCACTAATGTACAGGTAGGCTAATTAAAGCGCCAGCATTTGCAGCACTCACATACCTCAATTTTCTCTACAAAATCCTTATTGAACCACTACTTTAAAAAAAAATAATTGCATTTGCAATTAGAAACACTGAAGTTACATTATCGATTTTCTGCTAAAAACCTTTTTAGTAAACAAGCACAAACTACATTCATTAAATGTAAGTGCTTGGAGCTATGGTGTGAAATTCAATTCGGCCATTATCATGAATTACACTGATTATTGCTGTAATTATTTTCTCTTGGATACAACTGCATTTCTGTCCTTTGCTAGTTCTGTTGGACATATAACCGTGTTCATTTTATAGCTAATAATCCTCAACTGTAGTCTCAGCAATTACTATCACTTATACAAATCATTAAGTTAAGTTACGGGTACCTAGTAAGATTCAAAAAAATTAAGTAAAACATCCTCTTCTACCCTTGAAATAACTAATCGCATTAGAGAACAAGGAAAATTACAGATGTTAACTGATTTACATCGCAAGCTTTAATCACCTACACTTGAACACGTCAGAATTTTTCTGCTGTCCTAAGCACACATATAGAGAGAAGAAATCTGCCAACAGACTTTTTTTTTCAAAGAAATGAACGGTCAATGGACGAGATTACACATTTGGCGCATTGCAAGAAAATAGAGTCTATACTTTAATCAGTTAAAAAAAAATGGCCTTGCATTTTATGTGTTTGTTTATTTAGGAATCTTATTAACTAAACAGATTTTAAGAGGGAAAACTCCCCTTGACTTTTTCTTTCAGAGGCAGCTGTAGCTTTCTACAGTGTTTCAAGTGTATCCTTCAGGGGAAATAGGTATTTTTACAAAAGAGACCTCCTTTTCTCCGCTGGGGTGAGGGCATTGCATAGACCACCTGGGTGATATTCCCTCCTAGCACACCTGGTCTCTGGGGGTTCCAATGGAGAACCACCTCCACAAGAAAACTGGTGGGGAAGAAAGAGGGAGGGAGGAGAGAGCAATCTTTTAAAATATGTCTGGCATACGTACATAGAGATGGAAACAGTGTACGAGATCAGACAATTAGGTTCACGAACTCATCCTACAAAAAGTGCTACATGCCTCATTGCTGAATATCACTACAGTCACCTTCGAAGTACTCCCCTTGGGGGGCTATGCACTGACACCAGAGCCCAGTTCACCCTTCAAAGCAATTTTGAAACTCTTTCTGAAATGGCCATCAGAGCTGTCGTTGTATTACACCTTGATGTCCTGAATGTCATCAAAATGTCTTCCTTTCAATATTTCTTTTCTCTTCCGGTAAAGAAAGAAGTCATTGGGGGCCAGATCAGGTGAGTAGGGAGGGTGTTCCAATACAGTTATTTGTTTACTGGCTAAAAACTCCCTCACAGACAGTGCCCTGTGAGCTGGTGCATTGTCATGATGCAAGAGCCATGAATTGTTGGCGAAAAGTTCAGGTCGTTTTCGTCTAACTTTTTCACTCGCCTTTTCAGCATTTCCACATAGTAAACTTGGTTAACTGTTTGTCCAGTTGGTACAAATTCATAATAAATAATCCCTCTGATATCAAAAAGTTAGCAACATTATTGCAACAAGTTCTCAAACTTAGTTGTCAGACCTCATATTTCATCACAAGAGGTTTGCAGCCTCCAGTCTGGGCTGGGTGCAGAACCCCCAAAGTACCCCCACCCCCAGCCCTCCCACCTCCTTTGCGAGACCACGCTCCACAGCACCCACATGCATGCGGAGACCTCATTCACAAAGAGCAGAACTGCTTTCTCCCATTAAGTTTAAGAGCCCTTTGGAAAGTGAGCTTCCTGGGCCTCCTTGCTAAGCTCTCCTCAGCCCCCTTCTCATCCCAGCTCTATCTTTTTACCACCCTCCCCACTGGGCACTGGAGGGTCCAGCTCTGGGTGGGGCCCTGGGGTGAGATGTGAATGATGCAGAGACATCCAGGTGGGAGACATCAACCCAGGCAGAAAAATGGGACACACATTCTCTGGGGCTTCACCATTTTCTCAATAAGCAATTTTTTAGTATCACACTATATATACCTCATTTTACTTTTTAAAAGCTGGAGGGTAGCAGTAGATCTTATAGAGATACATAAACAAAATGTTAGCAAATAAGAGGGAAAAGTTAAGTGGGGATGACACGGAGGGGAATCCAGAGGTGGGATTCATGCAATCAGTTCAGCACCATAGGGGCCTGCAAATTGCTAGAACCCGGCCACAATTTTGGCTCAGGGCTTCCTAGAAGCCACAGAGAAATGGAGACACAATAATATGGACAGAAGATTTTTTTCCAAAAGAAGAAATGTAAACTTTAAGTAAAAATCTTTAGTTTGAAAAGAAAAACATAAAATCTGGTGTTAAGATTCAGAAACCAAGAATGAAAGGCATCTTTTTAAAAAGTCAGATATTATTTCTTTCCTAGATTTTTTTGTTTTTCATGTAATATAAACCTCTGAAGAGCATCAGTTGAAACTCTGGTGCTATTTTTAACTATAAGTACGAACAAAAAGAAAGAAAATAGGACAAAATAGTATTGACAGCACATCTTAAAAGCTGGACGGCTGGGAGATAGTATGTGTTTGTTATGTGAAGCCACATTTAAATAACTAAATTAGCTGATTTATGCCATTATTTTGGAGTCATTACAATTTTCCAAACCTGCTAAATGAATTTTCTGACCATTTTTGATCATTTAAAGTATTGATTGATATTATGTATTCAGTATAAAGAAGTCACTTTGCTATTCTAAAAAATAAATAAATAAAAATAAGGATCTTTTTTGTAAGACCATTTCTTGTTCTGCTATCTGGGAAATTACCTTCAATAACTATATATAGTTTTGAAATGATCAGAATTTTCAGCCCCCTCCTTATGTTTATTTTAAATGAATGGGCAGCTTTTTTTTTTATCAATGCAATTGATAGTAATGATATACATATGTCAAAGGAATCAGTAAAAACAAGCAACAGGTGCCATTCTAAAACAAGCAGGAGCATGTACTCCTGTTTTGTACCCCCAGGGAAGAAAAGATTTTTTAAACACTAACAATTTGGCTATATCCGGTTGTCTGTCTGGTTTGGGTGCCTCCTGGGGAACCACATTAAAAAACTCAATAGGTGGACTTGAAAATTCCGAAAAGGGAAAATTAAATTCCTAGAGATTGTCAAGAATATCTTATTCATAAAGAGCCTTTTCCGCAGGAGCTTGGAGACATGTAATATAACCTTCAAAGTAAAAACGGTTTGTTGCATTAGTTCTGCTTAGCTGACCATGAATACTAATTGCAGGAAGAATCAACTGTGCCCTGTACTTGGGGGCAGGGACACACAAAAGTGACCTGGGAAGGCAAACAATGAATAAGGTAAAACCGAGCATCCACGCCCCTATCGAACTCAATGTGACGTGCAACAAAAACCGAAATTACAATGGAGCCAGTATCTGCCTCTCACCCCCGCAGAGATGAGAAGAGAAAGGAGAGGCAGCCTCAGAAATTGGGGTTGGGGGCTAAAAATAATACATGCTTTTGCTCTCTTATCTCTTCCCTTACCCCCTTTTTTAGACTCCCCCACAGGGCGAAGAAGTTTCTTCCTCTGGGTCAAGTGTCCCATTTTTCAAGCTATCTCTGCAAGAGAGACGACCTGGTTGGTGGAAAGAAGGCTCTGGGGTAAGGATGGGATTGCATGTGAATTTCCACTATACAATTGCTTTGGACTTTGAGCAAGTTACTAAACCTCTCTGGGCCTCAGTTTCCTCATCTGTAAAATAGGGACAATAATGCTTAGATCACAGAATTCTGAAGATAAAATGAGAAAATACCTGTAAAGGGTCTGGTATATAATAAGTCCTGAACAACCATTATCCTCTGAATATTTCACACACACATACACACACACACACACACACACACACACACACACAAGCTGCTAGAAATTTTTACAACACACTGCCTGCCCCTTCCAGTAAAGAACTCCACCATCAGCCAGAACTGATGGGCCAAGTAAGAACATCTAACCCAGGCTCAACCAACCAGATTCTCTCTCCCTGGGATGTGGAATTGGCCGGAGGCAGTTGAGGAGTCCTTCTGGGTGAGGGAGCTGGGTTATGCACTGAAGTGGGAGGGAAAAACTGGTATGATGAGATCAGCTCATACCTACCAGCTCCCAAGCGCTGGTGATTAAATCATTGGGAATTGTGCAAGCAAAAATGGTGGGTACAGTCACTATTAAAAATTATATAAATTTACAGTTAAATTATATTTAGGATTGTGGCCGGTTTGCTCAGTGGTTAGAGCACAGTGCTCATAACACCAAGGTCGCCGGTTCGATTCCCACATGGGCCAGAGAGCTGCGCCCCCTCCCCCACAACTAGATTGAAAACTGACTTGGAGCTGATGGGTCTTGGAAAAACACACTCTTCCCCAATATCCCCCAACAAAAAAAAAACTTTTTTAAAATTGTATTTTAATAATTTAAATATAATCACTTCCTAATTATTTCTTTATTATTATTATTACCTTTATTATTATTTTACTATTATTATGTATGCTCTTGAGATTATTTACAGCCATGTATCTGTCTGGTAGAAATACTATAGAATGGTGTTCTATTGGGCATCTCTTCCAACTTAACCTTCATGCTGGTAGCTTCAAATCAGCAATGGTGGGCATGTTTACACCATGGAAACTGGCAAGCACTCCAAATCAAGACCTTCCCCCCCAGAGAGCTGCTTGTGAGACATTTACTGGAACACCAATGGAGAAAACTTCAGGTAAAAGGAGGCAGTGGTTCCACAGAGAACAGAAATGGGAGGTGTGGAGCGAGGACCTGGCCGGCCCTCCTGTTCTCGGGCCATTCCTCTCCTGAGGTCTTGCTGTACTGCTCTTGGGTGTCAACAAAACACCCCCACATCCTTCCAGGGAATTCCTTTGTTAGGCAGAAACCAGCTGAGTTGGTTTCTGCATCCCAGTCTTAACCAGCGAACAAGACGAACAAGACGTGAAATCAATGAGAACACTGCACTCTCTTTGGGGGTCATTTTAATCTGCTCTTAGCTAAGCATAATAATAAAGTCCTCATCACTGCGAGATTTTATTTTAATCTCTGTAGAATACACCATATATCCTGGAGCTGTTCCTGCTATTTCTTCCTCACCGCCAAGAAAAATCATGCCTGGGCCTCGGCTGGATCCCACAGGCCCTCTGACTTCCCAGCATTCCATGGTGCTGCTGGACAGACATTTATGTGACTCCTCCAAGCTGTGTATTAATTGCTGTGACACAACACCAATGATCCAATTAGGCCTTAAATGTTTACTTAAGAGAAACCTCTGTTCGTCAAAAAGATTGGATTGGGTGGCTGGTGGGAAAGCAGGATATTTGGGGGTGGGTGATCCACAAACTTGCTTTCCACATATCAGGCAGGCCAATTAGATTTTCCAGGAAGATAGAAATGTTTTTTCAATCTTCAATTTTTCCTTCAAAGAAGCAGGAACTCCAACTGCTTGCTTGTTTCCCCTCTACCTCCATCCCCCACCCTCACTTCCCCCACACCTCTCTTTGGTGAATTTTGGCTTCCTTTTTATAATGGCTTTCTGTGCAGGGCAGTCTACAGCCTCTTCAAATCTGCTGCCTTTCAAGATATTGAAATGACAGATGCTCCCTAACGGGAAATGAAACTGTAATAACAGAAACCCATTCAGAGGGGTTCTCCCCATTGAGTGCGGCAGGTAGATTATCTCGGTGTCTGCACAGAAAGGTAAACTTGAATGCAAACAGCACATGACGTACACGTGGTGAACTAAACATGCATCGCCAGCTCTCACACATAACACTAGCTCCTACCATCAACTAGTGCCTCCTGAAGCAGGTAGAGCTAAAATCAAGGTAATTTCTGAAATGTGCATCTCAGCAGCCATCTCACAGACCCAAGTTCAGCTTTCTAGCTCATCAAGATCTTAAATATATTCCAATTTCCCATTTGCACGTACGCCTGAATATGAATTTGGAAAACAAGCTATCTAACCTGTTGTCTGACCCATTCAATAATCTGAAAACAGGTCAGCCAAAAGAATTCATTTCTCAACAGTCATTAGGATGACAGTTAAAGACATTTACTCTAAAGCTCACTTTTCCCCCTCTAGGCTTATTATGACTCACATATGATTTCTATCCAGCTACAATTTAGCATCAAGTGTTTTTCTTTATGACAAGAGTCAGCAAACTGCAGCCACGGGCCAAATCTGGCCTGCCACCGACTTCTGTATGTCCTGCGAGCTCAGAATGGTTTTTAGTTTTTACTTTTTGTTTTAAGTTTTTAAAAAATCAAATGAAGAATTTTTCATGACATGTGAAAATTATATGAAATTCAAATTTCAGTGTTTATAAATAATGTCTTATCAAAACGCGCAGCTCCATGCCCATTCATTCATGTGCTATCTGTGGCTGCGTTCCCACTTCAATGGCAGAGTTGGAGAGTTGAGACAGAGATGGTCCGGCCTACAAAGCCTAAAGTTTTTACTCTCTTCCTTTTACATAAATAGTTGCCACCCCCACAGAGATTGGCTCAGCAAAGCAAGTTTGTACTCGGCCAAAAGGCCAGTGATGCCTGTGTAACATCACAGTTTTTCAGCACCTCTTACCTTTCTCAGGCTAGAAATGTTTCTGAATAGAGTGGCAGTGAATGTTTGGTAGGGAATTTTAATGATCACAAATTACTCTAATAGATAACAGTGCTGGTGCACAGGAGGCACTAAATAAATACTCTGGTCTTTCCCGCAGTCCTTGCCTTCCTTCGCAAGGGGCACCCTCACTTGCTTTTCATCTCCTTGTTTCTGGTGTTGTCCCAGCCACCACTTCTTGTCCTTAAGTCTGTCCCATCCCAATTGCTCTCCGATTTCCCAAGAGCTTGTCACAAGCCAGTCAAACATCACTTTAGAAATAGTAATTCTTGTTTGTTTGCAACCCCACTTGTAAGAGACAAGAGGAGTCTTTCTTACTACAACTTGGGTCACAGACGATTTTGAAAGAACGATGATTTTACTGAGTTCCAGCATGTACGGTAACAAATTCATGGGTAAGGTACTGACCACATCAACCTTTGGAATTGGGTTAACTTCTAATTAGCTGACTAAGACTGAGCCCAGATATCCGCAATAGTCAGAGGGGGGAACGGGTCCGTGTGGAGATTTATAATAAGAACTGGAAGGCTTTTGAACTCTGGTCCTTCTGGAGGCGACAAGAGGATTTGTTGAGAATGACATTTCCACACTGGGGATGAGACCTCCTGAGCATCAATGTACAAACAGCTACAAATGGCAGGTGGCAGGTTCTGTGTCTTTAGGAAAATCAGTTAACTTCCCAGAGCTCAGGTTCCTTGGGTGGAAAATGGGGATAATCACAGTACCCACCTGCTCGCATTTCTTTGACGAGGAAATTAGATCCTTGCCCATGAAGCCCCCAGAGCAGTGCCTGGCACACAGTAAGCACTTCATAAATGCTAGTTGTTGTCTCTGGAGTTGTTAGTATTAACACTGCTGCCCAGAGACAGCGGCCCTGGTTCATCTGCGTAAGCTGGATTCCCAGGCTCCAACACAGACCCCTTCTGATACCTCAGCAAGTTTCTCTGAAAACAACTCGGCACAATAAGGCATATCTGTCACCGATGAAAAGGCTTTATTTATGTGTTGGCCAAATCCATTCATTCGTTTAAGTGCCCAGCATCCTCCGGGGAGTGTCACAAATCCACCTAACGCGTCTGGTCTCTGATTTAGCTGACAGATGCGTAAACTCACAGGCAGTCCAACAGCCAGACGAATCCCAAGTGGCCCGTCCAAAGGTGTGGAGGCACTGCAGAGCACTAGCCTCCAAGGCAAGGAAGAGGAATGCACAATGCTAAGGGTGCTTTTGGTTGCAAGTAACAGAATAGTCGATGCAAACGAGACAAAAAATGCATGAAATTGGAAAGTGCTGAGAATCTCTGGCCTGGGCCACGGCTTGATCGAAGGACAGAGCCAGGTCGGCGGGGACCCATTTTCTCTCCATTGCTCTGCTCAGTTTCCTCCTCTGCTCAGTGTTGTCTTCACCCTAAGGCTGGCTCCCAGAGCTACAGCTTGAGAGAGAGATAGAGACAGAGACAGAGACAGAGACAGAGAGAGAGAGAGAGAGAGAGAGAGAATCTCTGCCCCAACACAAGTCCTGAGACTCCTTCCCTACGGACTGACTAAGATGGATGCCCTCTTATGAGCCAGTCACCCTGGCCACAGGCATGGAATGTGCCAATTGGCCTAACCTAGGTCACGAGCTCCACCCTAGGAAGCTGAGGTGGTATCAGCTTTCCTGATCCACTAGAATCCAAGGAAATTATAGCTGGGAAGAAGAGAAAGGAGAATCGGTGCTCAGGGGTCCACCAATAAATGTCCCCTGTCAGTGGACAATGGAATGGAAAGGAGGCTGAGAAGGACGACCCAAGGTCTAGGAAGAAAAGCAGTGAACAACAATGGTTCAGAAACCAGGGAGGAAAGGATTTCAGGAAGGAAGTTGTTATAAGTGTGAAGTGCCACTGAGAAGTCAAATAAGAAATGGGGGAGGGGGGAGGGAAATGCCCTGGGTCTGATGACAAGGAGGACAGGAGCCTGCTTGTCAACAGCAAATACTTAACAAGACCCCAGCCTCTGCCAGGCCAGGTACTGGTCCTGGGATAGAGCTGAGCAAGACGTTAGAGTCTAGTGGCGCAGCAGACAGCTAAATGGGCACGTGTGTAAGAACAGTGATGAAGGAGACCCAGGACACTTAGCAGGGACACCTAACACAGCCTTGAGGACATGGGGGAAGTTTACCAGAGAAAGTAACATGTAACTTGACAGCTGAGGGATGAGCAGGAGCTGGGCAGGCAGAGGGGAGATGGGTAGTCTTGTGAGACCAGTGCCCTCATCCATGCCTGCATGAAACACGTCAGAGCCCTTGGCGCACCTCCAGGGGCCCCACCCACCCTGGCCATGAATCCCCTCTTTCCATGTACGGCTGTAAATCAAGCTGTGGGGCTCAATCTTGTCCCAAGGATACCAAGGGAGGCCTGATCTAACGCCATCTTGAAGGACATGCATGCACTCGACTGCAAGCTCCCAGAGGACGGGATTCTCTGTTTTGCTCGCGGCCACATCCCTGGTACCTAACTGCCTGAGACATGCTAGGCTCTCAATAAATAATCATGGAATGAATAAAGGAAGCAAGCAAGGAAGGAAGGACACCACTGACCTCCCTGCCTGAGTCACCTTTGTGGTCACCCTATCAAAACAATGACAAATAGTACAGGTTAGTGAACACAGACCTGGTGATCACATTATCGCTAAAAGGTCCTAAGGTATCCTTAAAACCATCTGTTTGAGAATCAGAGTCAAATCTTCGGGGGACTCCTTCATTTGGTCATAAGTGCTGTCTTCATTTACCTGTCTCCACTGGTAATGACGTTTCAGAGCAGGCAGGTGACGGGGGTAGGAGAAGACGAAGGTCTCATCTCTAAGTTCCACCTGACGCCTACTATTTCCACAAGCTTTTTTCTACCTACTAGGTTTATTGTATCTTGAAATGGAGCTGGTCAGGATCTTTCCACCTTCCATTTCAGTGAGACTGTAGTTTAATTAAAAGTAGAATAACATTTACACGTATAATCATCACACCTCAACGAGAGGCAACTAAAAGCTTCTTAGGAAAGCATATCCTGCCACCTTGGCAGAGGTTTCATCGAACCTCCCTGAACATCAGCTAAGTTTCTGTTTGGGTGACATTGGCTGGTATCAGTATTGGGTGATATTTGGGTGGTAGGCTCTTTCAATGAAAACTTGGTTAAATTAGAGTATGTGTCTGAGACTTAAACAAAGGCCTTTTATAGCATCGGGTTCCCATATTTTGAACAAAACAGTTCACAATCCTAATGGTATGTGTAGTAATCATTTATGTGCACACAAATAATGAGTGCTTTTCTGGCACTTTCAAACAGCACCCTCCTGTTTGATTCCTGGAACAATTCAGTCAGGTACATAAGGGGAGGCATCACCTCTCATTTATCGATGAGGAAAACAGAGGCCCTGTGAGGTAAGGTGACCTGTCCTAGGTTAATTAGGTAACCAAGTGCCAGTTCTTAATCCAGTGTACTTTCTACTATTTCACGTCATAAGGCGATACATCTTATGGTTTTCTGGAATTATTGTTTGCCAAAAACTAGCATCACTTAGGTACACAGTGACATTCGTAGTGAAGAAACCATAACAGATGTGTGTAAAATATTCATCATAGGACTTAAAGTCATGGCTCAGAGAAAGGGCTCTTGAGTAAGGCTGCCTGTGTTCAAATTCAGGCTCCATCACTAATTACTTGCATGAATCATGGACCAGTTACATGATATCCCTGTTCCTGGTGGACATCTGGGATTGTCTCCATTCCCCCAGACTTCCATTTGGGAAGCCGCATGGCTCCAAGAACATTGACTCCAATCCCAGCTTCCAGGGTAGGAAAAGTGATCTAAGCTAAACCAATCAATTCATTCCATCCCCCAGGTCACGTCATTGATTCAGACATGGACATGTGGCCCAAGCTAGTCCAATCAGGGGGAGCCTCAGGGCTCTTAAAGGGAATGCTGGGACAAAGCCATCCCACTGGATATGAACAAGGAAGCTCAAAGTTCTGAGAACTGCAGGCAGCCATTGGATCCGTGAAGAGAATCAGCCTCAAGAAGTAGACACTCTGGAACGCAGAGTGGACACACAGAAAGAAACTGATAACACTGTTGGCTCGCTAACTCAAACCTGCCACCGACTCTGGATCTTTAAGTTACTTGAAATAAGCAATTATTATATAAGCCAATTTGAATTGGATTTCCTGTTACGCATGATCAAAAACATCCCAACTGATTTGTGCAGACTCAGCTATAAAATAGCAATAAGTAATAATATTCACCCTCAATCTTTCGCTGCAAGATTCAAATAAGGTAACACATAATAATACTTGGCACCATCCCGTTCATGGCAAGCCCTGTACTCCATCTATGAACAACTGGGAATATCTCATCTTTTTCTCACTGTAGTGTCTTGTTCTTTGTGCCAAAAAGCCCAGGCTTTCAATGATAAATATCACATGCAACCTGAGGGCCCCAGACAAACCACACTTACCATACTGCGGTGCATGCATTCATTTAGGGCATATTACTTGAAAACCGTGTCATGTGAGGATCTGCTATAGGGAAGGAGAGCAGTGCTATTTTGTCATAATCATATTGCTCGTCATTTCTAGGCATTTGATGATTTTACTACCTTTTCTCAGTATCCCCTGGGTTGGTATCCTTAACCTAGTATGTAATGATATTTCAGGGGATGGGAGATGAATTGCTCTCTGTGTAAAATATGGCAGCGGATCTATACCCCTAAGCTCTGATAATTAGTTTTTAATGTAACTACAATTCTTTTGAAGACATGTTTTTGCGCTCTAAAATCTTCTTAAAAGCATCCCTTAGGCTGAAATTAAGTTGGAAGGAGTGTCATGGAGGTCCGTCGCAAGGGGCACGTCAGGCTCAGGTTACCGGCCAGCCTGACATGATTCATGGGCCTTGGGCAGAGAGAGGCCGGCCCTCCTCTCACCTCCTTGGCCAGGCCTGCTCCAGCATGCAGCCGCCAAAGCAAAGGGCGAGCATGCACTTCATCACCGCACATGACACCCAAGTAACGGTTACAAATGGGTTTTCAAGGAGAAGGGTGAGCGGGCCGGGGGCTCAGAGAGTGACGTGGGGGGGCCACTACCAAGGCCTCCCTTTCCACTGCAGCAGAGAGTTTTTCTCTATCCAAACAGTTGTGTATTTCTTTTCTATTAGATCAGTGCATATTTATTTCAGTTAAGGCATTTTACATTCACAGGGGACCGCAGCCAATCTGTTCCTTGGGAAAAAGTCAGATTCCTTCAGGAAATGCTCTGGAGCTGCTGAGCCCAGCTGTGAGTTCCCGGCATCCCCCACACCTTTCCCCACCTGCACGCATAGGCACCGGTAGGGTTCTTTGTCCTCGGCAAAGACAAGTGACCATCCCGTCCACGGGCAGCAACATGTACGGAGCAAGGGGTTTCGCAGCTGGGACATCATCTGTCGTAAGATTGTTATCAGCGTCTGCGCAGTTAACCTGCGAAAGGCTTAATTGGCTACACAGAAGGAAGCAAATGGGAACCAGCCTACACATGAACACCCAGAGGGGACAGGACAGCACAGAATGCAAAATTCTCAGTGAATTCCAAAGAAATTCCAGGTCCCCAAATGTCCCGCAGATCTGTGAAAACATGTCCTGTCCCTTTGCCTGAAGCTACCCTTAGAAAAAATGTAAAGTGGTTTGAAAATAATACAAACGAGGGTACTTTACTTTGATCATGGGACACACACAGAGGCCCTTTCCCTCCACATCTCAGGAGCGGGGCGGCCCTGACAGCTCTCATCAAGGTGGGGTCTCATTGTCAGGTCATGGAGCCTAATTGGTGCAGTAGCCGTGGGACCACTGACAGCTTCGCCCCTCTGCATGCTGTGAGGTCTCTGGTCTTGGGCAAATTCCTGGAGGAACCGACCAGTCTATTTCCTTATTATTTTCTCCAGGGCCTTGGGCCAAAGGCCACTCACCAGGGAGTAAACGCTGGGTTCAGAAAGCATCCCCTGGGCTTCCCATCCACACCCATGGGTCCTGGGTCTGTCCGCCTTCTCCATGGCCTGCTCAGCATCACCATTCTCTCCTCCCCCAGGGGACGCCACACAGGCGACAACACTACTATGAACCTTCTCCAGTTACAACATGGGGACAACAGCAGAGAGAAGACAACTCTGAGGTGTGGCCAAATCTTGAAGAACCAGGCATCCCACCACTTATTCCCAGAACTTGTGGCTCTACACCAGTCACAGACCTCAGGTCAGAATCAAGACCCTGGTGTCCGAGACCAGCACTTCTTACGCTGGTTGCACTTTAGAATCACTTGAGGAACTTTAAAAAATACCAGTGCCCAGGCCACACCCCAGAATAGTTGACTCAAAGCCTCTGGGAATGGAGCCAAGGCACTGAGCATTGTGTTTTTTTAAAGTACTCCAGATGTTTCCAACAGACCTCCAGGCCAAACTGAGAACCACTGTCCTAAAGCATATTAAAGTAGAATTCAAAAAATTCTCAGAAAAGATGAATTCGACATTCAATTCAGAACATGAGAAATTCTGAAGAAGTGAGTTCTAATCATGCAATCAAATTATTCCCAAAGAGAAAGGGAAAACAACAACAACAACAAAAACCTTACTGCAGCCCCACCGGAGGCTGTGAGAGAAACTAAAACTTAGAAAGAAAGAAAAAAAACACAACAAAAAGATGTACAGAGCAAAGGAGAAGAACATGCACATAAAATACGACCTAAACTTATAAGGATCACAGCTGAATCCCTAACCTGGAAGCACCACCAGAAAATGGGTAGTGCTTATAAAACTGTCAGGACAGCAGCGTGGACCTCTTACTGACTCCTCGAGTTAGCTAAAACCATAGAATTCATCTCCTGTCTCCATCTACCAGTGAAGCCCACTGTCATATTTCCCACCTGTGGAAAGAATTCCCCTCCAAAAGGAAAAGTACCATGTGTGGTTTGCACTCTAGAAAGTAAAGGAGGAAAGGAACATAGTCACACCTCTTGAGTAAGAGGAATAATATGACCCATTTCTTCAAAAAAGAAACAGTTAAATACTCCTGGTTAACAAGAAACTGAGGCCCAACATAGGTGAGAAGATTGCATACAAAGCTCAGGATCATTCAAATTGGTTCAAGCCTTTAAGCCCAGATAATTTCTTCCTGGGACAGAAAAAGATCTTGTGGGTTTAATCTGAGGACGACTTTCAGCATTCATTGGAAAGAAAACACGTTAAAACAAGAAACCTAAAGAGGGACAAGTACCATTGCCACTTTCAAGTGACGTTGTGTCCTAGAAACTCAGGGTTGATGAATTTGAATGTGCACCTTCTTAAAATTCTCATATGGATTAGTAAACTGATGGCAGGTCCGAATTGAGAAGGAAAAAACAAAAACAAAAAAAACATTTATTATCAGGAGTCAACATGAATTCACTCAAGAATTCACTCCAAACAAACATTTCTTCACACAGTGTCACTACACAAGCAGATCAGGAAGGAACACAGAATGGT
Source organism: Rhinolophus sinicus (assembly GCF_036562045.2). Classification (NCBI taxonomy): domain Eukaryota; kingdom Metazoa; phylum Chordata; class Mammalia; order Chiroptera; family Rhinolophidae; genus Rhinolophus; species Rhinolophus sinicus. Next base: position 7,035,205 of record NC_133757.1, read on the forward strand.
GCTGCTATCACAAATCTCCCTTGGTAGCCTCGGGAACAAGGACACATCACACGCCTTGATGCTCATAGGTGACCCTGTGGTGAGGCGAACACCCAAAGCCAAAATCCTGGTCCCACCAGTCAGTCTTGACCTTGAAAGTGAATGTGGGAAGGACACGTGGGCCCGTCCTTGTCATGTCATCACCTGTTTAAATTTTGCAGGTTTGTCTGTCTGTCTACTTACCTATCTGAGGCAACTAACTTTAGGAGGTATACAAAATAAGGTTAGTAGAAATAGAATCAGAAAACCAAAACAACGAACAGGAAGACGAGTGTGCTAACCAGAAAAGTTGCTAAGAGGGAGCATTACATTTGACCGTGAGCTTCTCAGCAGCCGAGGCAAAAAGGGAAGCGTGACTGGTTTCATTTCTGCCCACGGAAAGGTGGTCCGTTTTGATTCTGGCATTAAATTACGAGAGGGACCTCACCCAGGAACTCAGAACATATCACAGCAATGTGTCCACTGAGGCTAGCAAAGAAAACAGCACCCTCAGATTGGGCTCCTCTGCAGAGTTTAATAAAGGGACCACTTACAAAGGTCTGGGAAGAGTGCAGGAAGCCACAGGGAGTGGCACCGCACCCCAAGAGCCGGGAGCAGGGGGCTTCCCCAGCCCTGGGCTGGAGGAGACTGGACAGGGCTGCAGCCAGCCCAAGGCAACCTTGCAGAAATGGAGCACCCTCTCCCCCACCCTCCATCTCCTGCCAACCTCAGTCCCCACTGAGCCCAGCCAGAAGCCAAGAAGGAGCCCCGTCCATGCAGTCCACACAGGGCAGCCCCTGGGGCACAAGGCCAGGCAGAGAGAGGGGAGGAGCAAAGGAAAGAGCAGGCACAGTGTCTCCACAGGAAGTACGGCACTGGTGCTCATACGATAGAAGAAGAAGAAATGGGTTTCCGACAGCATTCAGAAAGGACATTCTCTAAGAGCACATGCTAATGTGATTTGGAAAGGTCACTCTGTGCTGACGAAACATGATACAAAAAGTAGATTCTAGAACTGAAGCTGGGATACATTAGCCTTGGTCCATGAGACACATGTCACCTCCCAGGGTCATGGGACAACCATGTTCAGTGAGAGTGAGAAAAAAGCTGAAATGATGGTGGCCACAGTCCATGACGCTTTCCGATTCTTGCTTCCTCTCCCTCATGAGGTCCCACAGTAATTCGTGTGACTTTGAATTACTTAAAATTCCCTGGTGCTGTTGTAACACGATCCCATTTTTATTTACTCTAGTGTGCAGTGAGCTGCTCTTACTAGAAGCCAAAACCCAAGAACAAAAACAAATCTGAGACTAAGACATTTCCATCGACTCCTTCCCCGCTAAAGAAACCAAGTATTCTCCCAAACTGAACCCATCTTTGAGCTGAATATCATTAAATTGGGTTCTAAGGGGAGATTTGGCCTCAGAGTGCCAGCCTGGAGGAAGGGACAAATCCACAGGCCTTGAGACTAAGTCACCCTGAGACATTCTCTAAACAGTCCCAGAATAGGGCCACCCCAATCTGGGAATAGCCATTTCTGGGTCACGGCAGAGAGTTCAGGAGCTCTAAGGAAGCAGGGCTTGCTTTCCATGCACAAGCAAGCAGACAGGGCAGAAGACTGTCATGACAGATGTGGTCATAAAGTTCCCACCAAGTGTAACTTCAACCAAATTGAACTTACCCGATCCATCACAGAGGCGGGAGGTTGAGACCCATTCTTCGTGTCAAGTCTAACTGTTGGCGGCTTAATGGAAGCAACTCATTACTTTCAGCTGGCGGCTTCATCAGATTTGTTTTCAGGCAGCTGTGACCACAGGGTCTGAGTAATTGGGTTAAACTGACACCGTGTCTCGCTTGAACACTACGAAGCATGTCCTGAGGTATGACAGACCTGGGGAGAGATGCGGGCCCAGATGGGGGTTCAGGGTTGAAGTCAAGTTCAAATATCTGCATGATAAATGTTTCCCATCTCTAAGGGTGCCTTCCTTTCTGAATGAATAATTAAAAGTTTATTTAGTCATGAAATTTATTTTCCACGCAACCCAGTCTCCTCCAAGGAAGTACGTTAGTAGCAGAATGGATGATACCAACATCCCTTTCTCCCTGCCTGTCCTAGGGGTGGGTCGTCCTGGAAGAGAGAGTAGTCATGTGGCTTTACATCCATTAGGGCATTTCAGCCTTACAAGCAGCCTCATTAGGTTGGGATATAGTTATCCCATTGTACAGGTGAGGAAACTAAGGCCCAGAGGGGAAGTCACTCGCCCTCGAGGCCATTAGATGAAGAAATGGCGGAGGCACTTGCCTGCAGCTTGCCCAACACAAAAGGCCTCTTCTTGAGCTATTCTCTATTTGCAGGTGGATGCTTCAGCCGAAGGACTCGGGGGAGGCCCCTGTCCTCTCTAATGAGGGCCTGGGAACTTCTCTGAGCTCACTGCTGGCCCACACTGGGGGACCAGCAGGAGGAAGAGACCGGGATGGAGGCAAAGCCTGATGGTCAGGAAGGAGGGAGGAGCAAAGGGACGAGAGACACATTCCCATCCTGCTTCTCACCCCAGAGCACAATGGGACAGAGCAGCCTGAGCCCAATGGGACAAGAATGTCACAAACTAACACAAGGAAAAATGGGGGGATTCCAAGTCACCCAGATTAGCTGGCTTCCTTCTGGTCTGATTGGAGCTCTAGCTACTCAGAGACATGGCCCTTCGCCCAATGCCTGCATTTCTAAACATCTGGCTCCACTGTCTCGCTCATTGTAAAACACACACACGTGCTAATTGCCAAGCATAGGAAAACCAATGGACAAAAGACTGATGGGGGACAGGACACTTACAAGACTTGGGTTATTTGTTAATTACAAAGGAAAAAGTCGTAACTTCACAGTGGCAGAGACCCCCTCACTAAGTAATCCGAGTCAGTGTCACCTGAGATGAGACAAATCAGCACCCTGCCACGATCCCCTGAGAAGATAATGTCTGTGTTTTCCTGCCCAAAACACATAATCTGAATCCAACCATGAGGAGAGATATCAGACAAACCCAAATTGAATGACATTCTACAGAATGAAACTGGTCTGTATTCTTCAAAAATGTCAAGGTCATAAATGGCAAAGAAGGGCTAAAGAACCATTCCTGCCCGAAGGAGATTACAAAGAGGGCAATACATGTGATGTCTGGTCTTTGACTGGATCCTGGATCCCGGGGGGAGGGGGCGGGGGCGGGGAACACTTGCCATAAAGGGCATTATTGGGAAATCGTAGTGATTTGAATATGGACTGTGTGAGCAGGTGTCAGTGTTCCATTTCCTGGAGCTGATTATCTCACTGTGCTTGTGGATGGGAACGTCCTTATTCTTGGGGAGCACACACTGACGTTTTTATGGGTGAAAGAGGGTAGAAATAAAACCTAATGTAATAAAATGGTACCAACTGGTGAATCTAGGTGACTGGTACACAGGAGTTGGTTTCTACAAGCTTGAAACTATATCAAAATAAAATGTTGTTTTCAGATCACACATGTACATTTGGAAGCTGACAGGAACAACAATTTTTAGACAGGCTTCAAGCTATAGCCTCCCGCAACCAGTTTTTTAAAAAAAAAGAAGAAGAAGAAGGCTTCCTTGGATTTCTTCAAGGTCTCGAAATGCACATACCCTGCCCCCCCCACCCCCTTTTGCACCTCTGCATCTGTCAGCATCACTGCTCGGCTGCAGGAGGAAAAGGTTTCTATCCTGGAAGCTCAGTTTACTCGCTGACGCTGAAATGGCTGGAGGAGAACCAGGCAAGTACACGGGGAAACCTGAAGCAACCGAGACAACGGGATAAGCAGCCCCTGCCTTAGCCATGGCAATTTGATCAAAATGGTCTCTCTCACCTCTTCTCACGACGACACAATAGCCCTATTTGGTTCGAGCCAACTCATAGATTTTGCTCATTACGTTTCCTGTTGAACTCTTTGGTCCACAGTGAAGATCATTTGCAAATAAAACCCAGGGTTTCAAGAGGGTTTAGGAGGCAATCAACCAGGACTGTAGTCTCTCATGTCAAATCAGCCTCTGACTACACTTTATTTATTTTTTTTAATATCATCTATATTCCTCTCTGTTAAAGTTGTTTCTATTCGTCTCACTTTAGCATTGCCCAAATCAATCTTCCTAAATTAGCAGAGGCCTGCAGCACCCTGCCTGGCAAAGAAAAGGAAAAAAAAAAACAAAAAACAAAAAAAGACAGACAGACTGTCTGCGGTAAAACTATCTAATTTGAGCTGGTTGCCCCTCTGAAAAATGATGTCCACATGAGATAAGGAGACAGCCAGTTTAAATTGTTCTATCAGAACCGAGTTGCCTGCTTTTGAAGCTCATTTCAGACAATTGGAAACTGTTCTCTTCTCCTTTTTTTATAAGGCAATTGCCCAACTTGAAGCCTGTTTGTGACTGAAGTAGAGGCCACAATAATTTATACAGTAAAAGCCTCTATCTAGATCAAATTGTATATTTTCTAGGTAACTAGGCTGGGTAAATATTCTCTCTGTTTTATCTTTCATGCACTATCTTTATGCATTCTGGCAAGCTAACACTCCCAGGGGAATATTTTACACGCTGATACACAGGCAACTTGCTACTTATTACATTTAATGTGGTTTGTCTTTCCAAAGATGAGAATATGAAGTGTTATATCCTCCTTCCATAGAACTGGGCTGCCCTATGAATGTGCATTTGTTGCCCTAATGGGACCCTTCCTGTTCTAATTAATATAACAACATAGTATTGTCATCAACCAATATTTATGGAGCGGCCCTTTAAGGCTTAGGGTCTGTGTTGGGGGCTTTAATTAAAAGGTCCTATCTCATTCTAGGGATCTATGCAACAGAGATACACAGCTGTGCAAGGGCAGTCATCCAAAAACCTAGCTGTAGCATCGTTTGCTATGGCAAAACAATGGGGTTGACTAAATAAATTATTATACAGTCATTAAAGAACTAGATCAATGTATATTAACTAAAATGGAATGATACCCATAACATATTGGAGGGATGGGGAAAAAATGACCTGAAAAACATTACAGATAGAATGATCCCATTTTCATCAGAAAAAAAATCTTAGTATATGCAGTGTGTGTGTGTGTGTGTGTGTGTGTGTGTGTGTGTGTGTGTAGGTGTGCATGAAGCTTATATTTACATTTTAAAGTCTAAAGTAATATGCACCAAAGTGTTGACAATAGTAATCCTTGAGGAGTGGGACTAGAGCAGGAGGCAAGGAGACATTTATACTTTATTTCAGACACTCGTATATTATTTGAACTTTCTACAAAGAATATATTAGTTTTATACATAAGGAAAACCAAAGAATTTTAAAAGACAGTGTTCATTCAATAAGCACGTATTGCTAGGCACTGTGCTATCTTTGTAACTGTAGGAGCAGGCAGCCAAGAGACCAGGAGAATTAAATAAGCAGAAAACATAGACTTCACAAACAAAAACTCTAAGGTTAGTTGTTTTGCTCTGTTTTAAGACGACTTCTACCAAAGTTAACTAACAAAAATCTAATAGTTGAGATGCACTGGCATTTCTTTAAAACAGGGAACACTACAGAGCCTCCTGAACAGTCTGGATGGGGCAACTGCCATCACTTACTGAATGATTAAAACAGTGGAACAGTAACACCTCCATGTGCGAGAGGGTGCTATCATTTCCCATCTTCAATGGAAACAAACCACAAGAGATCTCCAGGCCTTCCTGAGAGGCTTAGAGAGGCAGAGCATCCCAACAATGGGCAAATGGAAGAGAAATCTGGAGAAAAAAATAATAATAATGCAATCATCTGAAGGGATTTAGTACTTGAGGCTCTCAGTTCAAGGACACACTATATTCTGAAAAGACTGTCATTTTAAGACCATAAAAAATCACCAAATTTCTGGAAATCAACAGCAACTGTGTGGAGTACAGGGGGCAAAAGGCAAAAAGCCCGACCCCAACCTTGAGTATGCCCTGGAATGTCATACACAGGTGTCTAGTTGGATGTCCGCATGCTAGCCCTGATGCAAACAGAGGAGATCCCGGAAAACATCCGAAATCACCACGTTATCTATCCAGGAAGAGCGGTGGAAACGCAAGGCCCTCTTGATGTTTTGGGAAGGGGAAAGTTAAAGGCAAACCGGCTTGAAGTCCACAAAATAATGAGTAGTAAAAATTGAATATGGTCGAATCTCATTACACGCAAATGTAACTTAGGAGCCTACTTTAGAAACTGACTCTCAGGGAAGATTCCATTCTGCTGGGCATCCTGAGGCCAGTGAGCAAGAGCACAGGAGGGATGGCACTTTCTATTATGGCTGCACTGGTCAACCATCTTGGAAAGGCCAGAAGCAAGCAGCCAGGGTCATCTCTAGAACATTTTAAAGAACAACTGTATATAGAATTGATTGAGCCGGTTTTACATTCAAAACAAGCATTTTTTGAGCATGTGCTATGTGCTGGATACTATGCGTGGTACTTTCACATTGATCACCTCCTTGAGTCCTCAAAACTCACCCATGCTTTAATATGTCTTAAAGGTGATGATTAGAGAGGGTGGTATTGAGTTGAAATAGAGTAGATCCTGTAGAGAAGCAGCACCCTTTGCGAATACCCAACTTCTATCCCTCACCAAGGACATCAGGTTACCTCAAAGGCAGAAGAATGAGAATATCCACACCTCTGTGTACTCGTATCCATGTCCCTTTCATGCCTCCCTTCGCTGCACTCAGTGTTCCCAATCTTTAACGCGTAAAAGAATTACTATGCGTGGTTATGGTCAAGGACACTCGTCTTTTCTCACAGAAAGCAATACAGCTCTCTCCCACCACAAAACATAAGGAAACTGGAGCCTCCTTCTCCCCACCCCCGGGCAGCCTGCTCAGCCAATCAGACACCTCCACCCAGGACTTTGGACCTAGAACAAGTGAGAAATACAAGAGAAAGTTAGACTCCAAATGCAGTGGTAGCAGGAGTGGTATCTAACAGAAACAGCAGGGTCCTGGCCAGACAAATACAACTAAAACATGGTTGTTTTACACCCCAACTCCTTAGGCTAGCAGAACTTGGACATGAAAACCTGATAGAGACAGGACAATGAGGGAAAAATACATCTCCATCTCTCTCAGTCACATAGATCTGAAAATCCTAAATAAAATAGTAACACGCCAAACCCAGCAATAGATGAAAACAATATTATATTATCACCACGTTGGGTTACTACCAGGAGTTCAAGGTGGGTTTAACATTAGAAAATCCATCCATATACTTTACCACATTCACAGATTGAAAAAGAAAAATTAAGTGATTTATTTTCACAGATACAGAAGATACATGTGATAAAATTCATTGTTCTGTCATGATGAAAAACAAATATGTGGCAGTAATCCAGAAACAGAGGAAAGCTTCCTTACGCTGACAAACGATATACATCCTCACCAAATGTGATACTTCATGGTGAAACGTGAAAGTTTTCTTTTTAGATCACAAATAAGGCAACATCTACTATCAATAGATTTTAATATATGTATGTCCTAGTCAGCACAATAAGGCAAATAAACAGAGTGTAAGGATCAGAACGGAAGACATAAAACTGTCACTATTTATGAATGATATTATCACTTATATCTAAAAGAATCCTTAGACAAATTATTATGATTGATAAGGGAATTTGGCAGGGTTATTTGATTTTATTTATTTATTTATTTATTTATTTATTTATTTATTTATAATTTTTTTTAAGGAGGGCGCATCTCACAGTGGCCTATGAGGGGATCAAACCGGCAACCTTGGTGCTACCAGCACCGCGCTCTAATCAACTGAGTTAACCAGCCACCCCAGGGTCATTTGATTTTAAAATTCAATATATAAAAAGTAATTGTATTTCTATATATAACACAAACAGATAACAATTTTTTAATGCTGCAATTTTCAACAATACCAAAACTAGCAAGTACTTATATCCAGCAAAAGATATGCGAGTCATGGAGAAAATTAAATAACAAGGACAGAAATGCAAGAAGACCCAAGTAAATGGACAGACACATCATGCTCATGGACTATGAGGCTCAGTATTGCAAAAATGTGGATACTCCCCTAAAATAATCTCCAGAGTCAAGGCAATCTCAAAGCAAAATCTCAACAGCCATTGCTGTTGTGTAATGTTTCGATTTTGTGTACATTGAAAGATGATGCTAAAATTTATATGAGAAAGCTAAGGGCCAAGATCAGCCAAGAAACTCTTGAGTAGGACAATAAGAGGGCTTGTCCTGCCAGAGATGAAGAACAGAAAATAAAATTTTTTATGAGATGTGGATGCAGTGTGGTACCAACTTAAAGAGACACAAGTAGACCAGTGGACCAGAATATAAAACCAAGACACAAACCCATGCGTATATGGACACTTGACTTATTGTACAAGTAGCACTGCCAAGCAATGGGAAAGGGTAAGAAATACAGCTGGGACAATTTGGTTTCCTTATGTAAAAAAGTTTGATTGGACCTCGACCTCACACCATACTCAAAAATCAATTCTAGGTTGATTAGATCTAAACGTAAAAGACAAAAGAATATAGATGACTGTCTTTGTGGAAAACATTATAAAACAAAACAGAAAATACTAACCATATAGGAAAATACTGATACAACTGACTACATTAAAATAAAATACTTCTGTTTATCAAATACTAAGACAGAAAAAAAGGGAAGTCAGAGAGTAGAAAAAAAAAGGTACAACACCTAAAACCAACAAAGCGCTCATATCCAGATTATATAAAGAAGTCTCAGAAATCAGTCTGATAAACTCAGACAAGCCAATATTTTTTAAAGGGCAAAGGACTTGAATAGCCATTTTACAAAGAGGAAATCCAAATGCCAATAAACATATGAAAAGGTAATCAACCTCTTTTGTCATCAAGAAATTCAAATTAAAGCCACAGTGAGCTACCCCTACATGTAGGCCAAAGCTGCTAAAAGTTTCTTTTTGTTTTATTATAAGGGATGGGGCTTGGATTCCAGGCAAGGGACCACCCTCACCCCTCACTGTCAGTTCTGACAGTCATTATCTCCCGACTTGGAAGAGCATGTTATCAGAGATAAGGCATTCACTCTTATTATGAATGATCCTCCAAGCCTTTTGGTAGGAGGCATTCTATTAAAGCTGACCCTCTATGTCACAAAGTCTTAGGAAGTACCATGCGTAAAAGTCTCTCTCTCTCTCTCTCTTTTTTCCGAATTCTTCTTTAAAGCAACCCCATCCCACCACTCTGGCCCCTTCAGACCTCTCCTTTTCTCCGAGTCTTGGGCTTGGTTCAGGCTACTACTGCAAAACCACGTCTTTCAAATCTTGATTGTGGAGGTCATTGGCTTGGAAGTACCCTATTTCCCCGAAAATAAGACCTAGCCGGACCATCAGCTCTAATGAGTCCTTTGGAGAACAAATTAACATAAGACCCGGTCTTATTTTACTATAAGACCCAGTATTATTATATTATATTATAGCATAGCATAGCATAGCATAGCATAGCATAGCATAGCATAGCATAGCATAGCATAGCATAGCATAGCATAGCATAGCATATTAAAAACCGGGTTTTATAGTAAAATAAAACCAGGTCTTATATTAATTTTTGCTCCAAAAGACACATTAGAGCTGATGGTCCGGCTAGGGCTTATTTTCGGGGAAACACGGTACTGAACCACGTTGTGGTTTGGGCCTACACACACAGCATCTTAAAACCCATTTCCCATCAGCACCTCCACCAGTCTGATGACCTGTCTCATCCCTGTCCCTTGCTCCAGGGACCCAGGGCGACAGGGGACTGGACTCAGCCTGGCCCACCCCTCACGCCAGCAGCTTCCTTTCTGCCTACTCTGGGCGCTCGAGTTGCAGATACAGTGCGCATCTCCGAAGGTCAAGAAGAGGTCAAATTAAGAACGGTGCTCTCTTTAGCAACTGCAAAAAGTTCTCATTTTCTCATCGAGTAAAGCTCCCTAATGGCTGGTATCTGAGCCCAGTTTCTAACAGGTGCTGAATTGGACCATTTCCCTCTTAGTGACTCGGGGCTCCCTGTGGGGCAGATTGCCACGGGCACCGCAGGTGCCAGGAAGAACCAGCGGGAACATCATTTCTCCCTCCCAGCCTTCTTGCTTTTGGTGTTTTAATTCATTCCAAAGTCCTAAACCTTACAAGAGAACTGAGGAGTCACAGGGGTCCTAGACCACCCCCGTTTGAATCAGATGCAACAGCACATATTTATTTAAAAAAAAAAAAAAAGCAGTTCGTCCTTTCCAAGCCAGCATGGAGAAGACAGAGGGTAAAATTGGGTAGGAGCGGGAGGGGGTCATGCTGTATAAATGACCCAAAAACTCACTGTCTATGAAGCTGTTAAACCAGAGTCTCTGTATTTATGGCGTTTCAAAGACCTGGAACCTTACCCTACCCAAGCAACAGCCTTTATACTGAGATGCATTCTGTCTCTGGGCCGAGAAGTCCCCCACATGTGGTTTCTGGGCTCCCCACCCTGGCCTGTGAGTTGTGCCTTTTCCTGCCATAAGACATACCACCCAATACCCTCTGTTCTCTATGCAGCAGCTCACAGGCAACCATGAAGCATCTGGAATGCATAAGAAGCCTTAATAGGCCTTTAATTTAGGGTATTAAGGCAGCTGTATGTGACCTCACACGGCTGGCTCTTACATCCAAGTCTAATGACTTGGCTCAGCCAACGCTGTCACCACAGGCCTGACATCTGACAATTGCTCCAGCGGCTGGGCCTGGTGAGTGCCCGGTGTACTGGGTCAACGCCACCCTTCTTCACGCACTCCATCGATATCTGACGCCCACTCTGCACGGGCAGCGGATGAAGCAGATGCCCTGGGGCACGTTTACAGCTGCTGACACTCAGATTCTGGGGGATGGACACCAGCTGGCTGTGTGCCCTGTCCTTGCGTTCCCCAGGGTTCTCTCCAGAGCCAGCCCCGAAAGCCCTCAGAATCCTGGAGAAACATAAAGTGGATGGACTTGGACACGAGGCCGATGCTCAGTTCACTGGTGCATCACTTTGAACTGGAAACAGCAGAGAGCCATCATGTTTTGAAAATCGACTGTGCAGCAAGCACTTGCAACGTGCTTCACGCAAATGATTTTATCTCCTTCTCATGTTAAAAATGAGAAACCCAAGGCTCAGAGAGGTTATGTGACTTGTTCAGGGTCACAGAGCTGTATGACACCTGACTGCAAGCCCACTCTGAGTTGCCTTTCATTGGGCACACACTTCTCAGAGTCCTTCTGTAGGGAGAGTGGGTGTTCTCTGAGGTCATCCCACGCTCCCCTTCAGGACCCCCTTATGGCTACAGCACAAATCTGAACCTCCCAGGGAGACAGAGGAGCCATCTGAGTTTCTCCAGCACAAACTGGCTCAGCAGCCTCTGACCTGACTCTGATACATTTAGCAACTTTCTGTGGCTCCCTATTACCCACAACACAGAACACCCATGCCCCTCAGCTTAGCACCTCCACAGGCCCCACAACTTTCTCCTGGCACTGCATGGTCCAGGAGCCCAGAACCTGCCTAAGTCCCCTGCATGCCATGTTCTTTCTCATCTCCACACCTGGCCTTGTGCCACTTCTTCCACTAGACTCTCACTCCTCCTCTTTCTCCTGACTAGTACTCTGGTGGCCCCTCCTCCAGGAAGCCTTCTCTGATTCCACCCCCAGCCACTTGCCTCCCATAACCCACTAACATTCTCATCCCCTGTCTAATAGCAATCTGGCTGTGTGTGTCAGCAGTATCCTAGTATGGGGACTATGTCTGGTCTCACCTGTGTCCCCAGCATAGCCTCAGCTGATATAAATCGGGCCAAGCCTGCTCTGAGATTGCCCAGTTTCCCAACCTAGAGAGGACACTAGCCCAAAAGAGGTCACAGGCATCAGCCCCACTGAGTCTCCAAGCTTCCACCCCTGGTGCTGCAGACAAAGGCCACACTCACAAAAAGCACAGCACGGGGTAGTCTCTCTAGAGGCAGGAACAAAGGGACGGCACGTGGGCATCGCCCTCGGCCACATCAGCCACTCAGCCCAGCTACACGCACCGCACTGGTTGCCATGGCACGTTTTAATTAAGTGTAAGGATTTTGTGTCTTGATAACAGAAAATGCGTCTCCCTTTTGTTTGTCTCCAGTCCCTTTGGGAACAGAGATGGGTATGGAGCTCAGAGCTGCTTCTTGGGGGGGTGGGGGGGACAGGGAGCAGGCCCCTGGGGAGGGAGCCTTGGGAAGGTGGGTTGCCCCTCCCATGCCCCTGCGCGCTGCCCTGGGACCAGTCTGCCATCGGGAGGTGCCTCCTCCAAGCTGTCAGCCATGATGGGCTAAGGGGATGGGACAGTGCGGGGCAGGCTGATCTGCTCTCAGTCCCTGGTAGGAGTTCTGCTTCTATCAGGGATGAAGAAAGGAGCACGGCGGGGCACAGACACAGAGCAAGAAAATCCGAAAACCCAAACAGCTGGTGTGCGGCTGGCGGTGCAGGGCAGGCCAGCTGCTGCGTGCACACCTGGGCGCTGCCCCTGCTTAGCCTCTCCCTCCATCAACCCCTTAGGAGCTTCAGGCCTGAGGCCAACATGCATCTACACTAAGAACCTGCATAGCAAACCCTCCCAGCAGCAGGGTCATGCCTCATTTGCATGTCAACTGAATTGGGCAGAGTGAGCTAAGCAGAGACTAACTAGCAGACTCCTAACACGAATATGGAATCTCTGGTCACAGAGGTTAGGGAGCCAGAAAACTGAGCCAGCATTTGAATCCAGGTCTGTCTGACTCCAAAGACCCTGGTAAGCCCTCTTCCTCCAGCTGGCTTTGCAACGTTTTCCTTGGATGCCTACTCAGTCAGACACGAAAGGGTGCCTACCATGCGCTGCACCCTCTGCAAGTTCTGGGGAGAGATGGATGAGGACACTAGTCCCAAGCTCATGGCCTACATCAGTGCTATCCAATAAAATTAAATGCCAGCCACGTAGCGCATAATTTTAAATTTTCTGGTAGCCACAACAAATCAAAAGGAATAAGTGAAATTAATATTAATAAAAAATGTCTTAAGCACGCTATCCAAAATATCATTTCAACACTTAATGAGATAATTTACTTTTTTTTTTTTTTTTTGTAGTAAGTCTTAGAAATCTGGCGTGTGTTGCACACTTACAGCACATCTCCATTCCAACGTCTCCTCCTGTCCTGGCCTGAGCCCGAGTTCCCAGTCACTCCAGCATTTCTGCCTTTCCGCTTCTCCGAACTCTTTCCCACACAGGATCTGCTTTTATCCTCACCATGAGGCAGCTGTGCAGCCACAGTTGCTCTCTTACAGGTAAGGACACCGAGGCCAGGTGGGGTTGTGCCAGCCTTCGAGACGGTCTCCAGTGACCCTTGCCTCTGGATGTGTACCTCCTTGTGTGGTGCCCCATATTGAAGAGGGCTGTCCTGTGAAACCAACAGCACATTACAGAAATGGCAGGGTGTGACCTCGGAGGCTAGTCATGAAAGGCGTCGTTTTCCCCTTGCTCGCTCTCGGATCACTCACCCTGGGGAAGCGGGCCGCCATGCTGTGAGGACACTCCAGCAGCCCTGTGGAGAGGTTCGCGGGGAAGGAACTGAGGCCTCCTGCCAACAGCGGGCAACAACGTGCCAGGCAGGCAAGTGAGCCAGCTTGGGGGTGAATGCCCCAGCCCCGTTAGAGCCTCGTGATGGCTGGAGCCCCTACAGCTTCACTGGGGCCTCCTGAGACACCCCGAGCCACAACCATCCCACTGAGCCACTCCTGCATCCTTAACACACAGGCTGTTTGAGTTCATAATTGTTTTCTTTGAAACCACTAAGGTTTGGGGTCATATGTTATGTGGCACTAGATGATTAACACAGCAGGACAGCCGAGGACACCTACCCAGGCTGACTCCCCTCAGAACTCACAAGGATACTCCAACTCGGTATTGGAGCATCCCAGTTCTGACCTGGGCCCCCGGCCTCCAGCCGAGGGGCCTTCACGCACCACACAAGCGCTCTCCCACTCCTGTCTTTAGCTGACACTCCTCCTCCACACACTGGGTACCAAATTGCTTCGCAACACATCCATTCTCTCCGTGGCCCTCAAGGAATTACGATTTGGCCCATCTCCAGTGACAGGTCAGGCGAGGTAGAGCGCCAGAGGCTGCCGCCGAGCAGGAGGGAAGAATGCATCTCGCTGCCCAGCCTCCGAGTGATAAAAGAGTAACCCTTCACCCAGCAAACTCCTGCTCTCTCGTGCCAGTCTGTCTCCTGCTGATGTCTTTTCCCAGATTGCTGCCGGAAAATCCAAGGTGTCCTCTTACGCTCGCTCACCAGGCCCACCTCGGGTTCTGATGCACCACATGTAAGAAATAGCCCACGATGAAAATTAGAGCACACGATGAAAATTCCAGAGAGAGCGGACACACGTGCATGACACGGGAGGGAGCCCACCCCCACCCAGCCACCCACCCTCAAGTTTCCTCTGCTTTAGAGGGACCTCAGACTTTAATCGTAATCTCGACAGTAACTTCTCATTCCTCTTCCTGCGCTGTCTCCCCGAAAAATAAGGCCAGGTGTACTGCGGTGGTTTGAAGCAGCCTTCCCCTTGGATTTCTCACTGCTGTGTAGGTACTTTCTCATTCCCGTACTTCCAGCACTTCCCATTTCCACTGGCAGCCCCTGAGGGACCAACGTACACAGCCCCCAGGCTTAGTGGGATGGTGGGAGATGCCATGTTTCCCCAAAAAAAAGACCTAGCTGGACAATCAGCTCTAATGTGTCTTTTGGAGCAAAAATTAATATAAGACCTGGTATTATATTATATTATATTATATTATATTATATTATATTATATTACATCGTATTTTATTATATAAGACCCGGTCTTACATTACAGCAAAATAAGACCAGGTCTTATATTAATTTTTGCTCCAAAAGACGCATTAGAGCTGATTGTCTGGCTAGGTCTTATTTTGGGGGAAACACGGTAATTAGGACTTTAAAAACAGGCATCCTTCAGAAACCCTTTTGTCTCAGTGTGGACTCAGGTGTCACAGCCTGGCTGGAAGGATGGTACTGTCAACAACATGTCCATTTATCCAGCAAGCATTTCTTGAGGGCTCAGGAAGTCAGTTCGGGCCCTGAGCCAGCTGAGGGGACACAAAGATGAGAGGCTCAGGTGCGTCCTCCAGTTGGTCTGTCTGCCCAGGTGAGATGTGACGAGCCTGTACTCAAGACATGGACACATGCAGGTAACTAGGTGGGCGCATTTCTTGACTTTGTTATTCTAGTTAAAAAGTCAACTGGTTAAGATTTTACTCAGCTGCTATGTTACTTATTTTTGCCATTTTTAACTGGTTTTGCTCTGAATCTGTTCTCTACACTGAAGCCAGAGCCCAAGTTTGATCTGTATCCTTCTCCTGGTAAAAGCCCCCAGAGAGGGCAGCCGGTTGGTTCAGTGGTTAGAGCGCAGTGCTCATGACACCCAGGTCGCCAGTCCGATTCCCACATGGGCCAGTGCACTTAGCCCTCCACAACCAGATTAAAAACAACAACTTGACTTGGAGCTGATGGGTCCTGGAAAAACACCCTGTTCCCCAACATTTCCCAATAAAAAAATTGAAAAACAAAGTTCCCAGAGAGCATCCCACTGCCCTTGGGATGAAGAAAAATCCCCATAACATGGCCCTAATCCCTACCCCCCGCCAGATAGCATACCATCCTGCTTTCCTGCTCTCAGCTCCAGCACCACAGTCCCTGGTACCTGCCCCAGGGCTTTTGCTCAGGCTCCCGCAGGCCTCAGCTCCCCACCGAGGGGAGGCGACCAGCTCCGCTGATGAAGACAAGCCCCTTCCCACTGTCCTGATCACTACAGGGACAGGTCAGGATCCCTGGCAGACCCTGAGGGGTTCTGAGCCTATAGAACCTCTGGGACCTTCATCCTCCCTCCAGTTGCTCACCTTTGATTGAGGTTCCCTGCTGCGGAGAGACGGCCTGGCAGGCTGGGGTGCTTGCATCTTCTGGAACCCCAGGACACCATTTCCCCACAGCAGGCCCCACGCAGCACCCACCGGAGCTGCATCTGAAGGGCAGGGGTGTTTGGTGGCTCAATGTCTTCATGAGGCTCGTGGAATGCCTGGGCCTCCATGTATAGCCCTTGGGCACTCACCCTGCCCAGAGGACAATGGCCTGTCCCTTGTGGCAGGTCATATGGAGACAAACTTTCACTCTACGCTCTCATCAGAATGAACTGAGAATGGCATCAGAAGGCCACTACCATGAGCCATCTCACATCCTCCACTTCCCGAGCGCTCTCATCACCGTGAAAGCAGACAAACATGAGCACTCGGCAGCTTCCGCCCCAGAGACTAGCAGAGAGCAGGGCTGCCCTCAGCATCACAGAGCAAAGGTAACGGACTATGGGCCTGCCGGGCCCTCTCCTGTCCTTCATCAACTTTCCTGGGCTAAGCCGAGTCGGCTTCAAGCAAAGGTGCCTGTGTGTTTCTGGGGAGAAGGAGATTGTCAGCCTAGTGGCTAAAAGTTCTATCTCTAATAAGTGTTGGCGAGGACGTAGAGAAAGTAAACCCTCCTACATTGCAGGTGGGATTGTAAAATGGTGCGGCCACTGTGGAAAACAGTTCAGTGGTTCCTCAAGTTAAACAGAATTATCATATGACCAGCAATCCCACCCCTGGGTATATATCCTAGAGCACTGAAAGCAGGGACTCAAACACATACTTGAACGCCCATGATCATAGCAGAACTATTCACATTAGCCAAAAGGTGGACACAACCCAGACAACCCCACTTATCCATTGACTGGTGACTGGGTAAACCAAATGTGGTGTCGCCATACACTGGAACATTATTCAGCCTGAAAAAGAAATGAAGTTTGGACGCGTGCTACAGCGTGGATGAAACCTGAACGCATGCTAAGTACAGAAGGACAAATACTGCATGACCCCTCTTATACAAAGTCCTTAGAGGAGTCAGAGTCAGAAAATAGAATGGTGGTTGCCACGGGCCGGGGAGACAGGCAGTGGGCAGTTCATGTTGAACGAGTACAGAGTTTCAGTTTCAGATGATGAGGAAGTTCTGGAAATGGACAGTGGTGATGGTTGCACGGCATTGTGGATATGCTTAATGCCATGAATTACATGCTTAAAAATGGTTAAAAAACAAAAGAAGAAGAAGAAAGTGCTGTCTATGTACGGAGCATGCCAAAATAACATATACACATTTTAAGAAAGGAAAAAACTATTAAAATTGTAACACTCAATATACCGATAACAAAAGATGAATACAAGTCACGTTTGACTTCTGCAATGACAAGAGGTGCTCGGCATCCAGACACCAGATTATGGTGAACTACTGCTTGAGCAACATTGACCAAAGTGTCCACTTGTGCACATTTTTTTGCCACCCCGGTATTTAGAGGGTCCTGTCCTCTCAAGTTTGGGTTTCGTTGTTCCTTGGGAAGCAGCCCCAGGGCAGCTTCCTTTGCGAGGCACAGAGAAGATGTGGAATGCTGCTGGACTAATGGAAGCAAGTATCCGTCTGCATAAGGAGCTCACCTTCCTGTGGATCCTGGGTAGACACTTACATCGCAATCCCAGGGCGGGGAGAGCATTAAGATGCTGTCTGGGAGGGAAAACAATCAGAGCTCAGGGAAGAAGGAGCCTGCAGTGTTAGAGCCCAGCTCCCACCTGCAATCTCTCCCCAGGTTTGGGGCCTTCAAGGCAGCAGAGGTGACAGGTCTCGTCCTCCTCCCACCCACTCATGGAGAATAAGCAGAGGAAATGGGGAGGTGGGGCAGCCAGAGGGCCTAGGGAGGCCTAGAGTGATCCCCTGCTCTCAACGGAACCCTTCAGCTACTCTGTCAGAGAGCTGAGGGTTCTCTTAGCCACACCTATTTGATTCACTAATAACAATCAGAAGCAGAGGACAGAGGAAAGGGAAGTCTTACTGGGTCCTCCCTACAGGCCAGCCGAGCTCTGTGCTGCGTTCTCATCTATACCCCCACAATGCCAGAAGGTAACTTCCATTATTATCATCATTTTACAAACTTTGAGAAAACTGAGTTCAGAGAAGAAAACATGTCCGAGGTCACAGCTGGAAAAAAGGATTTGTGAGCTGGAAATTGTGCAGAAAGCAGTTTTCTTTTCTTCTCAAAACCAGTAGGGTACATACCTGAGGGGTGACAACACACGTAGAGAGACCATGGTGGTGGTTTCTTGAACCTAAACTTTCCCTCGTCAGTCTGGCTCCAGAGCTGACCTCTGAGGCCCCCCAGCCAAAAATGTAGGGCAGGGCAAACTCATCACCCTGAATTGTCTGTGGACTCAAGTCAGGTTGGTTGGGTTTTTAATTGTCCAATAATGCTGACCTGGGACATGGAGACAGTGTGGGTCAGAAAGAGCCCTGGACTGGACTCAGTCTCCCTGCTGCCTCCTTCTGGAAGAAGCTGCTGCTCGTGCCACCCCAGTGAGGGCTGGAAGAGGTGGACATTGGAAGTTGTGGACATTTGAATAAGACAATCTCTAATACAATGCCCTGGCATTGGCCTTGGGCTTCAGAATTTATAAGGCATTCGTGGGCACGCTCTCATTCAACCCCCTCAAGAACCCTGTGGGGTAAAACATCTATCCCCATTTCACAGGTGAAGAGCTGAGACCCAGAGAGGCAAAATAACTCAACTCAGAGTTCCAGACGGAGTGCAGAACCAGCCAAATAATTTTCAAGGCCAATACAAAATGAAAATGCAGAGTTCCTTGTTCAAAGGTACTAAGAATGTCAAGGTGACGTCAACAGGAGCATGAAACGAAACTCGGGGTCCTTCTGAGAGTGGGAACAGGTGGCATGCCCAGAGTCAGCCCTGGGAGTCAGGGACCACGCCAGGACTTCTGGGAGCACGTTCCAGCCACACACAGCTGCCTCCTGCCCCCCTCAACACAGCTGCCCTCTGCTGCCCGCCCCCAGCCTACAGAGTGCGGCGGGGTCCTCCAAAGTGAGACAGCGACTGAAGGCCTCCAAACAGCTGGGTCACAGACTCCAGACCCATGTCACTGATCGCATTAGCTCAATTCAATTGTGACTCTGTGCAATTACAATCCTTTTCTAGGAATACGAGGGCCAAACTGAATTAGGAGGGGGAAACAGTCCGTACTTTCATTCAGAAAAAAAAAAAATTGAAATAAAAGCAAAATTAGATTTCACTCTGTGTATCCTGGATTTAGGACTGGGGGACTCAAAGTTGAGTCTTACCTCTGACACTTCAACTTGCACGCAACTTAGGGCCAAGACTTCTCCTCTCTTAGCCTTGGCGCCCTCATCTGTCAAATGGGAATAAAATAACTACTTTTGGAACTTGTATGAAGATTAAATTAGACAACACAGTGGTACTTAATCTTTTGGGAGAAGCTTGTAAAAAACGCATTCTCTTTTGTTCAATTTCAAGGGGTTTCATGGTTCCTAAAGCACAGGTCTAGTATCCGCAGGAATGCCTGGAAGTCAAGGTAAGAACCACTAAAATAAGGAATGTGAAGGTGCAATGCGATTAAAATATTTGCTGTTATTTTGTGGGACTTCAAACCACTCTAATATGAATACATTGAATTAGAAAGGCTTTGTTAAAATATTCAGACTTTTTAACAAATAAGCCAAAAGACCGATGCATTATTTTATTCTACTCTAGCATGAATATTTCATAAATTACATGCAGTTATTAACATCAACACTAGCAAATTAATTACTGTCAATTCATACTAATAAAATTGCATTTTGTAATAAATAAAGTTAGTTTACGGAGCCCCATCAGTCTCGGAGGTATTCACATTTGTCAATTGTCGTCTACTTCAGGCTAAAACAAAAGTAATCAAATAACTAATTATTGTACTAAATGTAGCACTGCTTACCCGTCAATGAAAACTCACATTATTTATAACTCTCAGGACTGAATATTCAAATCTGTGTTGATTCCTATGCTAAGGGGAATTTTCCAGCCCTCTCCCTTTTCCCCTACTCCCTCAGCCTCCCCCGTCAGCCACCTGAGGGACAACATGAAGCCACCTGACCCTTAATGAAGACATCTTAGCAAATAGACTCTGGCCGCGCTGGTGAAGAGGAACTCAAGCCAAGTTTGCAGAATCTGCTAAAAGTGTCCCCATTGCCAGTGGCCATAAGCTCCATTTCTTAAATTCAGTGCCACATAGACGCCCCCTCCCATTTTTCATTCTTACAAATAAAAAATTCCTTCCCCTTCAATAAAGCCTCCAGAGCTGTAACGAGGTTACAATGCTGATCCCATCTCCATGTGTCCATTTCAAAGCCTGGGGTAGTCAGCTCACCAAAGTGAAATCAAAATACCGATAAAATTACCTACAGAGCCCGTTGCAGAGTTAAGTCACACATTTGTGATATCGCTGATGCTCACGCCCATCGATTTAGTGCCTTAGGGGTTCCATTTTACAGGTGAAGCACTGAGGCTCCACGAGGTCAAGCAGGAAGAAGGGCAGCCAAGCCTAGAACCTGCCCTGCTCACCTCACCTACCAGCAGATGTCATCAGACCTCCCGGAATCCCTCTCAAGGTGCAACAAACAACTGGAAGCATGTGTCAGGCCAGGCCAGGGGCTGGCTTCCTGCCTGCAGATGCTCAGGCCTGGCCGGGCAGACACGAGACCTGAGATTTGGCCAGTCCCATGCGTGCCAGAGACATCTTATACTGAGGGTTCAGTATTTACCCATCAGTTTAAAAAATATGCTAATACAAATGACTAACAAGAATATGAAAAGATGCTCAACGTCACTATTCATGAAAGAAATGCAAATCAAAACCACAACGAGACATCCCTTCATACCTGTTAGGATGGCTAGTATCAAAAAAGACAAGTGATAACAGGGCTGCTAAGGGTGTGAAAAGCAGGGAACCCTTGTGCACTGGTGGTGGGGATGCAGATTGGTGCAGCCAGTATGGAAAACAGTATGGAGGTTTTCCTGAAAAAATAAAAAATGGAACTACCGAGTGATCCAGTGACCCCACTTCAGGGTATTTATCTGAAGGAAATGAAATCAGGATTTGGAAGAGATATGTGCTCCCCCATGTTCACTGCAGCATGATTCACCATAGCCAAGATATGGAAACAAACTGCATGTCCATCAACTGATGAATGGAGAAAGGTGTGGTGTATACACACACACACACACACACACACACACACACACACACACATTATTCAGCCATGAGAAAGAAGGAAATCTTGCCATTTGTGACAACAGGGATAGACCTCAAGGGCATTCGCTAAGTGAAGTCAGACAGAGAAAGACAAAAACTGTATATCACTTACATGTAAAATCTAAAACAGCCAAATTCATAGACACAGAGAGTAGAATGGTGGTCACCAGGGAAGTGAGGAGATGTTGGTCAAAGGGTAGCATGACGTTTATAGTTAAAAATACTGTATTATATACTTGAAAGTTGCTAAGTTCTCACCACGAAAAAAGAAACTGTCATTACATGATGTGATGAAGGTGTTAGCTAACACTACGGTGACAATCATTTCACAATATATAATGTATCAAATCAATACACTGTACACCTAAAACTCACATGATATATCAACTAGATCTCAATAAAGCTGGAAAAATTAAATAAAGTTAAAAATTTAAAAATGTGTCAAGATCCATTTTCTCCCAAGGGGAAAACTCCTTCCTAAGATTTGTACAGATGCTTATAAATGCTGGAACTATGTCAAACTAGTCACAAAACAGGCTGGAAGCTTGGGCTTGATCCCATCGCCGAGTACACAACCCGGGGACAAGCAGCGAGGCCCAGAGCAACGAGGGAGTCCCTGCGCCCAGGGAGCCCAGAAATGGAACCGCATCCGTGGGACAGCACACGCTCCAGGCCCGGAGGGGCTGGGATTCCTAAAGTGATTCCACTGAGTTCAGTCCCTGCTGGCTCGGCCTCCAGACAAGGACCGACATTGGGAAGAGGAGAAGAGGCGTGACTGAGAGGGACCGGGGACCGGTGTGTGGCCACAGCAGACCGGCCAGCCTGTCCTGCTGAGGAGGGAAAGGGTTCCCCCGACGCGGGCAGTCTCTGGAGGCATCACTGAGGTCAGCCGTGACAGGCAAACGGGACTGGCACTTAGTGGCTGCTTGACGAATAAAGGAATGAGAGGGTGAATGAATTCATGGCAGACGAAGTCAGAAAGGAAAGGATCTAGGCAGAGGAACCTATATACTCAGAGGCATAAGGACTGGAGAACTTGGAGTGAGTTAGGGGAACAGTATGGAGTGTAGCGTTCCTACACCTAAGTACACAGTAGAAGCTGAGACAGTAGTAACAACAATGGTAATAGCTGAGCAGTTAAGTCCCAAGCTCTGTGCCAAGTACTTGGCATGTTGTTACTTCATTTTTATCCCCTGAGGTATTATGATGCCCATTTTACAGATGAGGAAACGGAGGTTCAGAGAAGTTAAGCAACTACCCAAGATCACAGAGCTTGTAAATGGTAGATCCAGGACTCGGACCCTTCCTTATCGTCTGATTCCAAGCCTACCCTCTGGTCCAGATGGGATGAGGCGTTGACATTGCTCTGTGATCTGTGGCCGACAGGGAGCTCCTGGTGGGTGCTGAGCTGTGGAGGGACATGCCTGGAGCTGTGCCTCAGGAGGACCAATGAGGAAGCAGCACATGCACCTCCTCAGTGAGCCCAAGGGGAAAGGGGAAGTAACCAACACAAATATCCTAAAACAAAGTTACCCCAAACAGCAGTTTCTTAAAATAAAAACTCCAGATGGGAAGTTTCAGTGCAATCTGCTCACACAGTGAGAAAGACCCATCATTTTGGTAAACATTCCCCATTCTTAAAACATGGAGAAATCAGCCCACATCAGACAGGCTTCTTTCCATTTATCTGAAAAGGGCAAGAGTGTTTTCAGTACACTGCTGTTGATTTCAGACATACAAACAAACAAACAAAAAAGAGCTTTTGGTTACCATAAAAAAACTGGAAAATATTGGGACATTGGTCAGAAGCCATAGGGACACATTCCCACTGAAGGAAAACAATGCTAGGCTGAGGGTCCTGCTTCACTGGCACGTGAAAAACGTGTCCTGCGTGGACATACACTGGGCAGCGTCCCCTTGCTTTCCATGACAGTTTAGTAGACAGCAGACAAGCCACCGGCAAGCCAGGGGAAGGGGGCACTTGGACCCATGGGAAACAGTATCATCACCATGGGATGGTTCTGGAGCAGACGAGGGCCACAAAATACACGCGTGTACCCACAAACCCCAAATCTAGGCTGCTTCAGAACGACCCCAACACGTGATCCTTTACTAACTGATTTGGAGACATTTCAAGTTTCAAAACACTTGGGAGATCCGCTGCTAGAACCTCTGCGTGCACCTGACACTCAGAGGTCGTCTTGCCCAAACCACACAGCCGTGTAGAGGTAAACAGAGTCCACCCCAAAACTCAAGCCCCCAGACTCCCGACCTAAGGCTCTCTTCTTCTCTTCCCATCCCTAAGAAACGTTCCTCCTTCAGAAACCAAACCCTGAAAAGCAGAGGCACACACACACAGTTGTGTGCACACACACACACTCACATGCACACATGCACACAGACTTACACACACACACTTATATGCACACACATCATACGCACTAGTGTTAAAATTGGTAAAAAAAAAAATCAATGAAGCCAGGAAACCAAAGTTCAATTACATTGTCCTTAATTAATGACGCTCTCCTCATATTTTTCTCTCTTCAAATTTGCTTTTTAACAACAGGAAGAGTTAAGGAGAATGATTGTATTAACTCTGAATTTCTTGCCTTTTAATAGTGGGTGTCGCCACCGTCATGTGATTCAAATTTAGGTGCTTTGCATCTAATTGAAGCATGGCATAAAAAAGATAATTTGACATCCAAAGGAGGAATGAGGGGAGAGCAGAGGAAAGAGGAGACATGTTACTTAACTCTGTGAGGATAATTACCCAAACACAAAGATGCTTACGAGAACATTCTACATTGGCTATCAGCCAGAAAAATTAAACCTATGTTGCTGCTTCAATACATCTGAATACTAGGAATTGGCAGAAAAACATCTATTCTATGAATAATAGCCTCTACAGTCCCAGAGGAGAGCAGTAGATGAATTTAAAAAGAAGAAAAAGAAAAGAAAAAGGAAAAATAGTCTCGAGCTTTTTCCAAAACGGTGCTAATGCGCCGCTGAAACTTAATTTTATAATTTACTGGCAGTCAAGATGGCAGGAAATAAAATAATTTGCTATATTCTGTACAACAAACCCTGCTTTTCCTGGGAAGGGGTAATTATCCCCATGGAAAAAAAAAAAAAGAAAAAAATACGCCAGCTCATATTAGGCTAAAGTCTCATCAAGAAGAGAAAAAGTGCCTCATTACACGTAATTACCAGGGAATTAGAAACATCATTTAACTAAATGAGCGAATAATGCTCAGGATATTGAAGAAACTTGCCTGCACTTCTGCAAAGCACTCTAAGTCCCATTACAAAAATTGCCCCTCTTTAATGGAATAATTTTAGGCCTTGTCTGCCTTGCTTTAAAAATAAAGAGGCTCCGAGAGGCAGAAAGAGGCTGAAACTGCCATAAACAACTGTTGAAAGGGACTGAAGAGAAGGCGCTGTTTCTCCTGGAGACCAAGACTCAGAATGACTCATAATCTACCATAATCATGAAAATTAACGCTGAGGACTTGAAAAAAGGATTACCCCCTTTTTAATTGTACTTCCTCAAGACTGTGATGTCCTTGTGAGTACGTATTAAGGATAACAGATGAAAGATTTCCAGGTTCAGGGACAGCTTCCCTGCTCCAATACAAAAGCAGTTCCAGCCATTCGATGTTCTCCTAAAAAAATAAAATTATAACATACCTACAGATTGATGTTTACTGTGGCTTAATGCAATGATTTTTCCAGCTACTCAAAAGCCTTCAGGCTTGGGTTGGGATCCCCTCCCCCTTTCCCCTTCACTTTTAATATCTGTCAACATTCAGCATCAAAGCAGTGAATTTAATATAACCACTCCACCTCCTTGCAACAATAACCTTTATTCACACAGGGAACCAGAAGAGGAAAGAGCACTGATCCTGGCTGCTGCATCTGAGTTTCTTGACTTTAAAGCAAGTAAAATCCAGAAAGAAATTGGTATTGGTTAGATTCTTAGCACATGGCCAAAGAAGGAAACAAAAGGATCACTTTAAAGAAGGAAACAGTCAGGGAGGGGACTGCAGTACCATCCTGAGACCCATCCAGGAGTTACCTTCGACCTCCCCCACCTTCTTCAGGACAAGCACAGCCAAAGCAACAGAAAGGTGCCATTTGTTGTGGACTTTGAACCACTGTCAACTGCAAACTACCACCACCATCAGCACCACCACCACCATCACCCCATTTCAGCAGTGAAGAAGCTAAAACCAGCCCGAGGCCACAGAGCTCCCTGCTTGGGTCCCTTCTGGCCAAGTCCAGATTCCTACACAGAAATTGCAGCCACCTCTCTGCAGGGCTGGAGTTAGGGTCCTATTGACCCCACCACGTCTGAATTCTGTCCCTTGGAAGTCCTGGGGTCGCAGTGCATTTCTTCTTGCTAGAGCACTGGTGAATGACGGGAAGGAAACGACAAAGTGTCAGCACCGAGGTTGTGCTCATCACAAGTGCCTGCCCTTGGGAAGCGTGAAGATGGTGGGCAGGGAAGGCAGGGACGTTGGGGTGGGACTCGGGCAAGGCTGACCTATTCCTCTGCCTCTCTGGGCCTCTTGGACATGTCTCTCTGAATCACTTTCAAGTTCTAGGGCCCTGTACCCAAGAAATCAAAAAATAATGAAAGGCAATAATGGTTTGCTCAGAGAGGAGAACAGCTCCATGGAGATAAAGCTCTGGAAAGAGAGACCACGTTGGGGGTTGAAAAGGGTAAAGTGCCCTGGGCTTTTCAACTCCCGCATTGAACTCCAAGATGGAAATTGTCACTACTGAAGTTTCCAGATGAGAGCAAACAAAGGAGATGCTGCCCTCCTATCCGAAGTTGATGGAACAAGTTAAAGGGCACAGTAGTGGCAGCTACTATTATCTCACTTAAGGAAGATGAGTCAAGTTAACTGATTTTCCTACTAAGCTCACACAACTAATAAGGGTGAGCCCAGTCAGAACATAGATCCACCTGCTTCCAAAACCCTTTCCCTGGGCCACACATGCTATCTTCTCCAATGAGAATGAACAAGGAGTATTACTACTAATACCACCCACCATGGTATAGCACTTCAAAATGCTTTTCAAAGTGCTTTCCCACCTGTTCTCTCCAGTGAGGTAAATCAAGACGGCACAATCTCCATTTCACACCAAAATACGAAATGACTTAGACAAAAATCATCCTGCCACCAGCAGCCAAGACACGTGACACTTCCAGTTGACCTGGTGATCTACTGGTAGTGGTGGTAGGACGAATTCTGAGAGAGGATCCATCTGGCCTAAGATCTGCAAACACAAGCCCTTGGTTCATTTCCTCAACCAGATTAATTTTCTCAATGTAGGCAAGTAGGCAATACCAGGAGACTGCAAATATTTGAATCACCACTTTTATTTTTCTAAGTATTTCCAATCAGATCATCTATCTTGTGCCATTAGCAAAGCCAAAATGTTTAAATCATATGAGCTAGCTAGTTAAGGTAACACAATAAGCTCGCATTTTGATTACCCCTCTGCTCCAGACAGCTAAATTGTAAGGGGAAACAACAACAAAAAAGCAGATTCGAAATCTTAAATAAGAAATCAATATATCTTTGGACTAAATAGCTGATCTCTAGGGCTGGAAGTAGGGAGTTTAATTTCTGCTGGGTAAAAGAGGACTGCTAGATAGTCCTCTTAAGTATAAAGAGAAAAGTCAACAGCAACAAAGGACCAAAATCAAAACCTCCTGTCAAAACTCAATGGGGGAAGCCTATCACAAAGTATACGTATGTCAAACTATCACATTGTACAGTTTAAATACCTCATAATTTTACTTGTCAATTATATATAGCTGGGGTGGGGGACTAAGCCTAAGAAACAAAATTATAAGTCAGCCATCAAAATCAAAATTGAAACAAGTATTAATTCCAGATAAAATTAATTTTACAGCTCCAGCAATCAAAGACTTTATTTATGTTTCAGGTATTCAAAAAGGTAAATGAAAGCATAAATTCATTTAAAGCAATTCAAGAAATTATGTACCAAAAATAAGCAAATATAAAATGAGGTAGATATGAAAAAAACAGAAATTGTAGAAATGAAAAGAAACTTACTAGGTGAAATAAATTCTGGACTAGATACAAAGAGAGAATTAGCAAATTGGAAGAGAGTTCTGGGGAACTCAGAACACAGCATGGTGAGAAAACAAAATTAAAATATGAAAGGACAATCAAGAGACATGGCGGAAGAATGATAAGATTCCAGTATTCATCAAGCAGGAATACCAGAACAAAAGAACGTAGGGGATGCTTGGCAAGCAATATTCAGAAATATAAATGTTGAAAATCTTCAAGAATTAAAGATTTGTATTATATTTTGAGCACTGAGCAGGGATATATAAAAATAAATCCATACCTAGACACATCACAAACTACAGAATTTAAAGGATAAAGAAACAATGGTTTCCAGAATGTGATGGTTACATTTATGTGTCAATTTGGTTGGGCCATAGTACACAGATACTTGGTCAAACATTATTCTGGATGTTTCTGTGAGAGTGTTTTTGGATGAGATTTACATTTAAATTGATGGACTTTGAGTAAAGCAGATTGTGTTCCATAATGTGGGTGAGCCTCATCCTATCAATTGAAAGCCAGAACAGAAAAAAAGGTTGACCTCCCCCAATCAAGACAGAATTCTGCCACAGATTGTCTTCAGATTTCACATGCCACTACAGCTCTTTCTGGTTTGCCAAGCAAGCTGCCTTTGGTTTCAAACTGCAACTCCTTCCTGACATAGCCTATCAGCCACCCCTATCAGATTTTGGACTCACCAAACCTTCACAATTGCATGAGCCAATTCCTTAAAACAAGTGTATATACATGTGTATATGTGTACACACACACACACCTTTATGGTTCTGTTTCTCTGGAGTACCCTAATACACAGATGCAAAAATTAAAAAAAAAAAAAAGATATTCTGTAAAAGAACAATAGATTGACAGCAAACCTGTCAACAAGAATTATATATGCTCTGGGGGAAAAAAGATGCTGAGGAAAAAATAACTGTCAACTTAGAATTTTACATCCAGCTAAACCATCCTTCAGGAGTGAAGACAAAAATAAAGACGTTATCTGGGATACAAAAACATACTCAGATTCTCACTGGGGAAAAAAATACTAAAGGATGTATTTCAGCAAGAAGAAAATTAAAATTAACCCAAAGGGTAAAAGCAATTATGTGCAAAGATAACATATAACAAAGATAACATTTAATTAATTACTGGCTATACAAAGAAAATAACTAACTTTAATAGTTTAAAATTGGATAAAACTACAACTATAAACATCAACTATAGTAGAAGGGATAGTAGAAGGGAGTGTTCAGTGAGTAGGTAACATGTGAGATTGTTGTTGTTGGGAAGAGGCTGAATAACTATAGTCTCATAGAAAATTTTACAGTTTTATGAGTGTTAAAATTTTATGGGTTACTATCAACCTAGAGTTCCCAAACAAGAAGTAAAGTTGGAAAAAGGAGAGGGATATGAAAAACTCACTCAATCCAACAGAGAGCAGAGAAAGAGGAAAGAGAAAACTAAAGCATAGTAAATAAAATTACTCAAATAAATAAGATAGTAGAAACTGTAGAAATAAGCTCATGTACATCAGTGATCACAAAAGTTTAAATGAATTAAACTCATCAATTAAAAGACAAATTATTGATTGCATTTCAATTTTTAATCCAGCTGTATGATACTTAATATAGGCATTCATGAAACCCACAAGAAAGGCTGAAAATAATGGAATATAAGTGTATATCACATGCAAATGAGAACCAAAACAAAGTTCACAGAGTAATATTTATCAGATAATACTTAAAGCAAAAGGCTTTCATAGGGAAGAAGAGGCATACTTTGCAACAATTAAAGGAAAAACAATCCACCTAGAAGATACAATAATCATAAACTTGTATACACCTAACACCTATAACGTAGTCTCAAAATAATGAAATTAATAAAATATATAAAAATATATAAAGCAAAAAAATCACACAAAGTGAACAGAATTACAAGTAGAAACTGGCAAATTAACATAGTGGGAGAGCTTAACACATCAGAAAATTGATAGATAATGTAATTCAAAATTTAATAAGACTATGACAGATTTGAACAACAAAATTAACATTCTAATTAATATAAAAATTGAACCCTGCACCTGACAAATAGAGAAAAATCTTTGCAGATGCATGAGGCACAAACTATTTGTGTCACAATAGAAAACTTAACAAGTCATAAAAATTGGCATCATTCAGACCACTCTCTCTTACTACCTTGTCATCGAGTCATAAATCAACAGTTAAAAAACAGCCCACATGTTTGGAATTTTAAATGTCTATCTCAATAATTCATGGGTAAAGAGGAAATCTCAATGGAAATTATAAAGTATGTGGAACCAAACAACTATGCAATAACTCATATCAAAACTAGTGAGATACAGTGAAGAATGTACGTAAAAGTAAATACATAGCTTTATATACATTTATTTTAAAATGAGAAAGTCTGAGAATTAGTGAGTTTTGTGTTCCATCCAAGAAATAAGAAAGAGAACCAAAGAGCAAAGAGTAAAACTGATCAATAAGTCACAAATAATCAATATTAAAAATATTTTAAATCATAAGCAAACAATAAATTTGAAAGCGTACATGAAATGGATTTAAAGTATATGTCAAAATTACCAAATGGACTCAAAAGATTTAGAAAACCTGACAAAATCAAATTGAATTGCTAAATAAGTCTCCCCATCACCCCTACCACTTAAATCCTGCCAAGGTCCAGTTGATTTTCTAGGCAGCTTTTGCCAAACCTTCAAGGAACATGCAATCCTTGTTTTAAATTGTTTGAAACTAGAAAAATAAAGAAAGCTACCCAATTTATTTTACAAAGTGAACATAAACTAGATACAACTGCACAAGGCCCACAGCAGAAAGACATGACAGAGCAACAGTTTCGGCACTGAGATGGGAGCATCTGTCCACAGGTCAGTAAAGTGAAACTCACTTTTCTCCCAGCAGCACCTGGAACACCCCAACTTCAGGCCGGAGAGCCTACACGCTTATCAACTTCGTGAAAACATCGAGTGGAAATCCAGCAAAAAATTAGAAAAGCTATTCTCACTTTCCTCCTATACATTCTAGAAGTCGTATTTTGCTTGCTCTTGGGTGTGACTGGGTGAATTCAGGTGGATGTGAAATCAGTCAAAACCTAGTCGGAGACACAACCAGCAGTCTAACGCACATCCAGAGGGACTTATTTTTTTTCAATAATGTTTTTTCAGATCACAGTGTGCTGGGCAATACGCTAAGCCATGTGTGTGTGAGTGTGTTAAAATATACATAAAAGTTACTATTTTACCCATTTTTGACTGTACAGTTTTTAGTGGTATTAAGTATATTCACATAGTTGTGCAACTATCACCACTATCCATTTCCAGAATTTTTTTCATGCTCTGAAACTGAAACTCAGTACCTATTAAATAATATCTCCCAAATTCCCCCTCCAGCAGGCTCTGGCAATCACTATTCTACTGTTTCTATGAATTTGACTATTCTAGGGACCTCGTATAAGGGAAATTATATAACATTTGTCCTTTGTGACTGGCTGATTCCACTTAGGATGTCTTCAGGTTTCATTCATGTTGTAGCAGCTGTCAAAATTCCCTTCCTTTCTAAGACTGAGTAATATTCCATTTATGTATCTACCACATTTTCTTTATCCATTCACCTGTTGATGGACACTTGGGTTGCTTCCACCTTTTGGCTATTGTGACTAAAGCTGCTGTTATGAACATGGGTGTACAGTATCTCTTCAGATCCCTGCTTTTAATTCCTTTGGCTATATACCCAGAAGTGGAATTGCTGGATCATATAATGTTCTATTTAATTTTGTGAAAAACTGCCATACTATTTTCCATAGAGGCTGCACCATTTTACATTCCCACTAGCATTGTACAAGGGGCGCAATCTCTCCATATACTCACCAACACTTGTTATTTTCAGGTTCCTTGATAACAGCCACCGAATGCATATGCAGTGACATCTCACTGTAGTCAGAGAGACAGCACTGCAGGCATCCTTGGAGGAGGGCTTCCACTCCCACTTAGCAATTCAGAGGTTAGAACTGCAATTTATGTTTTCAAAGAGACCAGGGCATA
Source organism: Rhinolophus sinicus (assembly GCF_036562045.2). Classification (NCBI taxonomy): domain Eukaryota; kingdom Metazoa; phylum Chordata; class Mammalia; order Chiroptera; family Rhinolophidae; genus Rhinolophus; species Rhinolophus sinicus. Next base: position 7,066,676 of record NC_133757.1, read on the forward strand.
GGGTGGGAATCAGGGGAGTGCAGTCATAAAATGCGCTGCCTGAAATAAAAGTCCTTTTACATTAGGAAGAGGATATTAGATTTAATGAGTCCCCTGAGAGTCCAACACTACAGAACGGCACTCCTATAGACCGAGAGAAAAATGTAAAGGAAAAATAAATAGGAATTTGTGTTTATTTTTGGCTTTCTGGGTCAAAGACCACCTTCCAAAGGAATACATATAATATCATCATTGCCAATATTAGATAACCAATATTACATAACTTGCGTGAATTGAGTTCTCACTGTATGTCAGGGGCTGCGCTAGGCACTTTATATACATTTTCATTTAATCCTCCTAACTGCCTTTGCAGATGAGGTGGTTGAAGCCGAGAACCTAGGAAACTTGCACAGGATCACACAGCTAGTCACTTGCAAAGCCAGGATTTGAGTCATAGGCTGTCTGATTTGGAACTTCACAGTCCCTAAGTCATAAGACTTCAAGATTTTTTTTTCTGCTGTTACAATTTTGTCTCTTGTAAAACTTTAAGTTCAAGCCCTGCTTTATTCCCCAAGCTAGCTCCCACACACTTGAGACAATGGGAGCTCCCTGAAAAGGAAAGGTCTTTTTCAGCCATGCTGTTCTCATATGAACTTGCTGCTTTCCAGTTATTGATAAACACTTTCCCCATTGGAGAACATGGATAGCACACGCCCAGCTGGTCCTCTTTGGGTTGTGGCACACACTAAATGCTAAGGGGGCAGGATTGGACCGCCCTACAAACTCACAAGGCAGCTGGATTTGGGTTTCTAACTCCGAAAACAAAGCTCCCAATGTTCAAATGCAATAGCAAACATCTGGCGATCAATAGTCAACTGATTTGTAACCACACTGCAGAACAGAAAAGAAGTCTACAAACAAGCTTGTGGAACTGCACCCCAGAGACCTCAACGAAGTTACCGTGTTTCCCCCAAAATAAGACCTAACCGGAAAATAAGCCCTAGCATGATTTTTCAGGATGACATCCCCTGAACATAAGCCCTAATGCGTCTTTTGAAGAAAACCTTAATATAAGACCTAGTCTTATTTTTGGGGAAACATGGTAGGCATGCAAGAAAGGCAACAGAAGACAGCCTAGATGCCATTGCAGAAAATATCCCTAGTCTCGGTGGAAGCAAGGGGTCCCAGAGTCTCTGCTCCTCAGTACCACCCTCTCCTCAACTCACCTGCTTGCATGTGGACCAAAAGTGGCTTCCCCAGCCCTCAAATGTATGGATCCCTCCATCCAGCTGTAGAGCCCTCCACCAACTGGCTGTCTCTTCCGTGCCCGAGACATGAATTCCAGTTGATCCAACTTTTCTTTCTTGAGCAGGACAACAAAAGTCCAAGGTCACAACAAGAAAATCAGATACCCATCTCAAGTCCATTTAAATGTGCAGGGAGGGGTGAAGTGGTGGGTTGTGTGCATATGAGTTCTGTGGCTTTGGTTACCATCCAAGGAGTGGACTCATCCAGGACTGAAAGAGCAATTGTGCAGAAAATATGTTGGGGAGGTGACAACTTGGGAGGCTTTTCTCTTTTTAACAATGATTATTATGATGATTATGTAATATGTTTCAATTGTGTGTGTATCCACATAACAGTCATCCATTACACCTCCAATATCTCTAAGCCCAAGAGAAAAATACCTAATTCTTGTCTCCTTCCTCTCAGCCTCAGGCCATTTTGCTGGATTATGTGCCTGCCCCATCCTAGTAAACTGTAAGCTTCTGAAAGACAAAGATTAATCTTTGATTAAGAAGTTGTATGTCAATTATAGCTCAATAAAGCTGGAAAAAATACCAGCAGCTATTAACATCGTGTACTGCTAATTTACCACATACTGGTAATCACATTTAAGACGGCAACTAGTCTCATCTAATCCTTACAACTACCCTATGAACTAGACACGGCTAGTATCACCACATAAGACCAAGAACACAAGGTTCAGAAGTTAGATAACAAGCCCAAGTTCCATGTTTAGGCAGTTACAGCACCTGCATTCAAACCCCAACAGGTCTGCTACAGGGCCCACCCTCCTGAACCCAATGTTACATCCAAGGCAGGTCATTCAGAAGTGCTGGGATCAAGAGGTGGTTTGGTAGGTGGGTAGATGGATGGATGGGTGGGTAGGTGGATGGGTGGGTGGGTGGATGGATGGATGGATGGATGGATGGATGGATGGATGGATGGATGGATGGATGAGCGGATTGGTGAATGAAAATGTTAGCAAGACAAAACCCACAAAGGGAATCCTTTGATAGCCAGTGAGCTTAGCAGCATTAAGGCATGTTTCTGAGTGACGGATTTGCTGTATTCCTGGTCTAGCTAAAACATGGATTTCTAATAAAAAAATTCCCACCACTCATCCAAAAAGCACAAGGATCCTGAGAGGGAGAGAGGAAAGAAGAGAAGAAGGACAAAAATAAACATGTGGTGCTAGTTCTCTTTTAGGAAATGATAGTGGGTCAAAAGGGTCATCTTCATATGAAAAAAAAAATCTCATTATGTCCTACAGACCACAAAAGCAAGTCAAAAAGATTTTAGCACCTTTATCCACCTCTAAATACTTGCCCTTAACAAGAAATTTAAAAGCAAAAGGCTTTCAAAGAATGAAAGTCCTTTTGAAAAGAGATTTCACACTTGCTTCTAATTCTGACTCCTTGTGTCCGTCAGGGTTTAGTCAGGGGAGCAGACACCACAAGTCACAGAATGAGGCTTTTTTACAGTAATCTACCCATATACAGTTGTGGAAGGAGCTGGGGGAGGGGCATGAAGGTCTGGAGTGGGCACTGGGGGATCAGCAGTCACCAAGCTGTAAATCAGGGGGCAGGCCTGTCCAGCCACCAAAAGGATGACAAAAAGGAGCTGGGAGAAGCTTCTGTGGAACTGCTGTCCTGCAGGTCTGCTCCAGCTGGGCATCGGGGCCAAGAGTCAGGAAGAAATGTTAGCTGCAGATCAGAAGACAGCAAGGACAGGCAGGAACCCATTAGACACCACTGCTGCCATCCATCACCTCGACTGACAGCCAACAAACCTGAGAGGGTAATGGTTGTCTCAGTCTGTGTATATTCCTCTTTGGACTACCTCTAACCCGGAACCATACAGGCCAGGGATGCTGGGAAATGTAGTTCTCAGCTTAACCAAGGCCACTCACCACAACCCACCAGATTCCTTTAATTAAATATAGAATACTTAACGTTATTATTCACATCTTTGAGGAGACTGTACATTTTAAGCATAATTACATGATAAATATTTCATGGTATATATCTTTGTCATATAATTAGGAATAAAAAATGTAATCTCAAAAAGATGCTAAATAATTCAAAAGGCTGAGGATGTGATTAAAGCCATGACTGAAATATGGTCAGAAGGTAACTCAAGGTCTTCAAACATGATCTCCCGATTGCATGGCTTTAAATGTGGGGTGAAAACCTAAAGAATATATCCAGCTCATGTTATAATCTGGCAAGAAATATTTTAGCCAGTTTATAAAAACAATATCCATTCTTCTCTGGCCATTACTAAGGCAGTAATATTCATTTCACTCATTCATTTTGAAAATATCTTCTTCCTTCTCTCAAACCCCGAGGTTAGGGAATGTGCTATGTTACTTCTAAAGGCCCTGGCAGCACCTAGTACAAGGACGATTGGCACCTGGGAAATGTCTCTTCACAAATTTTAACTTAATTCCGTATTTACGGCACCCTACTTCATAAAAGCACTATGTTTGGGGCTGGGGAGCTGTGACTCAGAGGGGTTCCTGACCTCTAGGGGCTCGTAAACAAGTACAAAAGACTACTATTGCACAAAATTTATTCTGAAATTGAAATAAATTGGACTTTGATAAGTACCGTAGCTGAATTATAAGAAAACACACTTAGGGAATATGGAAAAAGGTGAGATTAATGTAATGTGGGGAATCTGGAAAGGCTTCTTACAGGAGGTGGGAGCAGGCCTTGAAGACTAAGACGTCAAAAGAAGGGTTGGTGGGGTGGGGTGGAGAGACACACAGAGGAGACGTAATCATTTTGCTGGTGGAGGGTCTTGCCTTCAATTTGTAAACAATGCAACATCTGTGAAGCACAATAAAGCAAGGTGCAATGAAACAAGGTATGCCTGTATTAGCTGTGTGACCTGGAGGACATTACTTCCCTTCTGTGGCTTTGGTTTCCTCATCTGTAAAATGGGTCAATAATATCACCCTCATTGGTTTGTTCTGAGAGGGAGTATTAGGGAATACTATGCAAGGAAAGAAAATGATCCAGTGTCCTTTATGGGGGATGACAAAGTCATTTAAGGAGTCTGATCAGGAAGAGGTAAAACACTTCAGTTTTTCTAATTCCAACCCTTCAGCTCCTCAAATACTTAAGAAACGGAAGTGTATACTTATAGAAACGAGAGCCTTTGCCTTTCAAAGGCAGAGTGCCAGCGGGTCAGGCCACCCAGCATGGGGAGAAGCCTCAAAGAGACAACCAGAAAAAGCTGGGGCCTCAGGTCCTGCTCACACCACAGGGTACCCGGATCAGTGGGCCAGACCTGTCTCCTGACAAGTAACCCAAAGCGGCTACCGCTGCTCCACATTTTCCCAAGAAGTCTTATTTCAAGGTAGACATTTTGCTTCATGAACAAGTAAGCTCACAATACCTTCCCAACACCTTCCTCTTCAACATTACTAGATTTGGAAAATCTGTGCTCACTTCGGCAGCACATATACTAAAATTGGAACAATTTGGAAAATCTGGACACCATCCAAATAACCTTATTGAAATGTTTTGGGTTTTTTTTTAATCCCATGGTGCCCCAAACACTTGTTATCTTCTGAAAGCCCAGAGGCATGTTCTACTACACCTGAGCTGGGCCCAAAGTCGGGAGAGAACATCTAAGTTGCTGTCTGGCAGAACCCTTGTGTAATGCATGGGTTTGTTTTATTTAATGTACTGGAAGTGAAATGTACCATTTCACTGTACCCTCAAAAGGCCCAATTATTTCATGGCATAACGCCTGCCAGATCAGATGTCATGCTTGGTATTTTGGGTATGCAATAGGCTGATTTATCCACTGCCATTTCAAAAATCTACGAATGGCCCTATTTTCCTAAGTCAACTTTTGCACAAGTGCCTTTTATTATCTGCCTATAGATTGAAGGAACGAAGGAAGGGAAAGAGTAAGAAGGAAGTGAGACAGGAACAAAGAGGGGAAAAAAGAATGAAGGACTATTTGAATTACAGACCTGTATGATTAGCAATACACAGTGGCCAAGAGAAGGTGGGGTGCCATCCTAACATTCAGCCTGGCGGGGGCCTCTGATCCCTGAGGGTTATGAGGCGGTCGTGAAAGACCCCTGATATTTTTTCCAGCAAGCAGTTGGCAGTGATGGATGATTCCATTAGTAAGAATGGCCATGATTCCGTTTCTTCTATGAGGCCCTCACATTCAATAAGAGGCCAGGTATTAAGAACTTGTCTTTTAGATCTCAGTTCTCTGGATGGCCAAAAAGTTGGGATGCCCCTCTTTCACCAAGTTTTCTGATATATGTCAGAGGAGACTTGTTTCAAACCAATTTCTCCAGTTTCCAATTCCTGACCTTTATCTATGTATCTGGAGGGCTAATAAAAACAAAGATGACTCTGTTTCTCCCGAAAGCAATGACAAGTCTACCCACAGACATTATAGGCTTAGACTCTGGCACAGCTGTCATCCTTCCAACATGTCCACCTCCCTCTCTTGCCAGGTTCTTCTCCTGAGTTGCCAAAAAGACAGAACCTTTTACAGGCATTTTTGTCCCTTTAATTCTCAATCTACAATTAGATGCTCAAGGCAACAAGTATTAAAAATAATTTTCTCTAACTTATTTTTTCTTCTCATCCACTCCATCAAGCTCTAATCAGGGAGGCACAAGTTTAGATTAAAAAGATGAAATCAATCAGGAATGCTGGCAAAAGAGGTCTAAACATTGGCTAGGAGAGGAAACAGGCTTAATCCTCTCTCCTGGATTCATTTTGGATCAGTAACAAATAAGAAAACCTTTGCTGAAATTTTGACTAGTGGCCAAATTAAAAAATGTGCCTTGATAACCCAATTTAAATTTCAAATTTAAATTTCAGGTTAGTCCTACTATTCCCTCATTAATCCCAAGGGGCCAGTTTCTCTGCACGTTTCCACAGGTTTATCCCCAATCACCAGCTTAGAGGGCCTAGGTAAATCAGACTGCGTTACTGTTTTCAGCCAAGAAGCGTTTAGAACTATTAACTGTGCCCACCTCAGTAATGCGGGTGGCTCTTCAAGTGTTTCCAGGCAGAAGTCCTGTTCGATGCACAGATCAAAAAATATCACTTTTATGAACAACCTGGAGTCACCCTTCAGGCTTAAATATATTCCCTCTGATCTCATTCGTTTTTTTCTCCCAAGTCAACGTGTCACAAATGCTGTTAGTAGAATCCAAATAAATGAGATTTCTCTTACTCTTCAATAGCTTCAGATCCAAGTCAAAAACAAAACCCTGGATGATGATTGGCAGCATGAGCACAGGATGGTTTGAAATGGTACATCTCCAACAGGACACATTCTGTTAACGTAAGTAAGCAGAGAGCCAAGCCACCCACCTCAATGAACAGTGCCCATTGGAGCCTTCTGCTGGTTACCTTACCGTGGTCAATGTCCAGCTGATGAAGAACAGCAACAAAGGACAGCGTGTTCAGAGCCTAATTAACATACTTGTCCCCATTTCCATGACCACCTTTATGTTAGTCCCATGTGGAAAGCTGTGCTTCTCTATCATGTCACCAGCAACCGTGATAAACTAACAGTGATCCCAGCAAGAGCCACTTCTATATCCAAAGGTTGATGAAGGCATGCATGGCCACTGTTCCAAGCAAGGGGATTTCTTTAAATGGAGAATGCTAATAACTGACTCCCATGGTAAGCTGTGAAATAATGAAAGAATTGAAGGATTTCTGCCAGGCGATTCAGTAAGAATGTTAGCTCTTACCGGCTGAGGAGATAGGGGTAATACAACACCGAAGACAAATCACCTGGACTCTTTAAGAACACATGGCTGCTGCTAAGAAAATCTTCAAGAGCCAAGTATTTTGAGAGTTATGAAGTGATGTTATAACAAGGTCAGGAGTCCAGGTACACAGGTTTTTAAATTACTGCAATAGCCCATAACAGAGTTCTAGAAAGGGTATGAAAGGTACTTCATTACAACACTGGAAAAGCCAACTTCGGTGCTTCTGAGACCAGTAGGTAAAATCTGTATGGTTTCCTCAGGTTCCTGTTAACTGCACAAGTCAGCGAGGATCGTCAGAAGTGAAAGAGTGTTTCTTGGGAAATTAGTTAATGAAACGAACCATTGGAAATAAGCCTGCAATGTGACATCCTGCTACATTCACTCTCAGAAGTAACGCAATTCTTTTTCCATTTCTCTATTAAAGCCAGGTGATTTAGAAAGTCATACAACCAGTGGTGTACTGTATTTAAGGAAAGCAAAACAAAATAAAATCAACTGCTTTTCATTTAAAATAAGCTCTGAAAGCCAGTTGCCAAATCATGAGTTGCATTAAACCGGCAGGCTAACTCATGGCATGCTCCCCCAATTACAACTCTATAAATCACAGTACAGTCTAGCTTTTACCTTCAGATTTCTTTCCATCAGAATACAAAATACTTCCCAAGTAAGAAACCAATGCCCCATGACAACCCCAGAACAAGTTTTGTGGGTATCCTTCAAAAATGAAAGCATTGTTGCAACATGCCACTGATCAAGGGAAAAGTACCTTTGTACTCAATGGTCCAATTGGTATTTGTAGCCACCGGGTGCGGCCGCTTTCATTTCTTAGAGTTAGTTCCCCAGCAACAGAACCAGGTGCCATTTTTAAAGGAAACTGCTGTAACTAGTCCTGATAGCTTAAATCAGTACTTTCAAAAGTGAAAGAGGACCCAGAGACATTGCCAAGACTGAGGTGGGGAAATCAAAAGAGAACAATGAAACTGGAGTTATGGCTTGCTTCCTGGATGGCAAACGGGATTGTTTTATTTTGCACACACCTGATCTATTGGGTACTATTAACACACTCACGTTTCCCTAGAGGAAAGAACAAGTTCTGTTAGATTATGCAGTTTTCACCCTTGAAGACAACACATCAGAAAACAACCACCCCTCCTTTTGTAATGATGGCTGATCACATAGTTCGAGAAAGTGGGGCGCTCAGCTCAGCCACTGCACTATACAATCCTGGGGCTGCTTAGCTGGTTCCCTACAAGTGATCCTGTCTGTAGCTTTGTCCCTTTCTCTCTACATCCTAACCACATTTGATGTTGAAAGGGGGGTTCATTCCAAGATAGAGAGTACACCATTTATGCGTATTTCTTAAAACATAATATACCACATGAGCATAAACGCATAAATGAGTACAATACTTAAAATGGAAAATGGGAATGGGGTGAGGGAGGGATTACAAACGAAGCTTCAATCAAGTATGTGCAGTTTTATTTTAAAACTGATGAAGTGAATATGGCAAAATATTACCATTTTAAAATCTGGATGGTGGGTGTGATTCTTTGAGTTTTTCTGAATGTTTGAAAGCTCATAAATGTTTTTAAAAAGATAAATATATTGGCAAATTTAAGAACTAGGAACCACAAATCTGAAAAGTCAGCTAATAACTGAGAGCAATGGATTATTTCTCATCCAAATAGAGCAAGGATTTGCTCTTCACTGTGTATTCGCACACCCTAATAACACTCCACATACTCATTTATAACTCCATGAGTTAGGCAGTATCTTCATTTTACAGATGAGGAAACGGAGGTTCAGAAAGTACCCTGGCCAGTGACGCAATGAATTAAGCCAGCAGTTGGGATTCGAAGCCGGGTTCAAAGGCTGGACTCACCATACTGCCCTACCTGATAAGCGAGCACGTGCAGTCCCAGAGGAGTGACGGACCACAGGTGAGGGAGCACTTTACAGCGTCTTGCTAGACTCATTGCTCTTTAAGATACTACCAGGAAGTTCTCAAACAGGGGCTTCCTGTCCCCTTTTCCAGGCGCACAGGTTGTCACAGCACCTGCATTAATTAACCAGTAATGCAAGCTTCGATTTAAGAGTAATTGCCAACCTTAACTGCCCTCTTCGCTGACAGGTTAGTGGAAGTGAGAACCACAGCAAAGTGCTTGAAAACCAAATGTGGTCACGTCCAGTATCGTAGGTTTCTCCCGCTGCTGTCAGTATGCACGTCACTCCCAGCCACACTTCCTGCCCGACTGGAAACCCAGTGAGGGGAGGGACTTTATCCTACTTAGCATTGGAGCATTCAGCGGGCACTAAATATTAGTTCAAATAGTCAAATACTAGGTGGCTGTTAAACATAAAGCAAAAATAAATTATGGGAGAATTTTTCTAACACATTCAGTATACAAAGCAGGATTCTTACATACGATCCAAGTTTATAAAACTATATAGTCTAACTGGCCTCCCAGTGTTGCTCAGGAGCGTCTTAGCCACAGGTAAGTGGGCACAAAGAGCCCAGTGTGAGAAGCAGCTCCTTTACAAACGCCAGCCATCTGGAGTACTTTTCCATGTGACACTGGAGGTACAAATTTGAAGTCCTCGTCATTGAACTCCTCAGGGCCAGACCCTTAGCCACTGTCACGGGATCTCTTGCATCCAGGCTTCAGATGCTCTAGGGGGTGAGCAGCCAGCCATTACTCCAAAGTACACCGATGATGACCCCCCCAAAATAAAGCTCATGAAGCCACATGGCCTGTACCACACACCATCTCAAATGAAATCTTCAAATCTTCACCCAGGCATTTTCACATGATGTGGTTAACAAACTTTTATTCATAGAGAAACATGCACAGAGAATTCTGAAGGATGGATACACACCAAAACGCTGTCTCCTACTGTTGAATTGTGTGATGGTGTAATTCCTTGTTTGCATGCTGTTATCTAAACTTTTCTACAACGAACACATTACTTCTCTAAGTTATTAAATGCTTACTGAATGAATTCACAAAGGTCCAGTGCACTGGATACTGACTATTCCAAAATTACATTGAAAATTATCTTGAAAAAGGGACTCTGTCACTCAGTAACGTCAAAGTGGCCCAGCGTTCGTGCCATCTGAATATACAAAACGATGTGGTCCCTGCTCTTAACAGAATGTAGTGGAGGGGGGCAAGACGTGCACATACAAAAATGTTAAAATGCCAGGTAATATGAGTAACTGCCAATGGCAGATAAGCATGTTTCATCCAGGTTTGGAGAAAGGGCACATTCTTTTTGAGCTGAAGCCAGGATGGAAGGCTTCTTGGAAAAGGGGGTCTTGAACAGGACCTGGCAGGATTCAGATGAAAAGTCAAAGAGCAATCCTGAAAAAGGAGCCCTCCCCGGCCCCAGCAGACTGTGAAATTTGGGGATCAACATATGCATGGGAGTAAGTGAAGCAAATAGCCTGCCACTCGGAGTAAGAGAATGCCTGTGTTTCGGGGGAATGGTAAACAGTAAAACGGGGAGGAATCGGGCAGAGAGAGTAGAGGCTCAGGGTCAAAGACATTTGGGGGAAACCGGTTTAACCAAGTTACAGGCATTTCTTTACTGCAGGTATTCTCCATGCTCTCAGTAGGCTAATGTGCAGTGTCCTCTCACTAAGGGGGGAGATGTAGTCTTCTCTGATCAGAATAGAATCCTTTTCCACTGAAGAGATCTAAAGGCATAGCAAAACACTTTAGGAAACAATTGAACAAATAACCAAAGCAAAACAATGCAGGGCTTGAATGGCAAGGTACACCGGGCAGTCTGACCTTGACCTTCTAACAGGGCCTGGATTCACCCAGAACAAAGGAGAACCTGCTCACACAGCTCTCAGCTTCTACCCCGTGGAAGGAAGTCAACCACATACTGCTGCCACCAGGACATGTCCACCCACTATGTCAGAAGTCCCAGCCAAGGTCAGTCCTACCCCCATTCTTCTGAGAGTAACTTGACAGACAGCAGTCCCTTCCTGGTGATCTGCAGCCCTCGGAAGCAGCTCGCCCTCTTAAGACGTGATTAAAAGGCTACTACCGTGTTTTGCTGAAAATAAGACCTAGCCGGATCATCCGCTCTAATGCGTCTTTTGGAGCAAAAATTAATGTAAGACCCGGTCTTATGGGGGACACTGGAGGACCTCAAGCACAGCATGGTAAGAAGAGCAAGAGTTTTTTTAGTCTCGTGTGGTATAAAGCAGTTTGTTCAAATGGCAAGGCATTTGTTATAAAATCAGTTCAGGAGGCCGAAATCAGCATTTCTTTAAAAAAAGAAAAAGCGAACGATGCATCACATATACAGAAGACAATGTTTTATAAAACTTCTCTGTTACAGTGCATTGACCTGTGTGTTCTAGACCGTGATTCAAATGCATCATACATGGCTTGCAGTTAAAACGTTGGAAGGTCACTGCTCCAGAAGACAGAAAACTTGGGGCAGAGACTGGAGGCTGCGGCACTGTCCCAGGTGGGTGGGGGGAGTCTTTAAGGTGGAGGGGTAGCAACAGCAGAAAAGATGAACAGAAATACAGAGATGAAAACGTGGGTACCTGGAAACCAGTGAAACGCTAAGACATTATACCTGCGGCATTGGGGAAAAGGTTGCTACAACCATAAACAGACTGTGAAAGAGAGCTAGTCAAGAGGTCCCCAAGGGAGGCAAGGAGACGTATGAGGTGTGATCAAACAATACGGTGAATGTTTAAATCAAACCAATTTATAAAAGTAGAAGAAACTTTGCCGTTAATCCTCCTCAAAATACCCTCCCTCGCTTCGCTTCAAACACACTTATCCCACCGTTCTTGTCAGCTTCTGAAGCAGTTCTGGAAGTCCTCTTTCGTGAGTGTCTATAGTTGTGCTGTCGTGGCTGCCTCAAGGTCCTGAATTATTTTGACTTTGGGGAAGAGCCAGAAGACGCACAGGCACCATACCCAGTGAATAAGGTGGATGAGGACACACCGTCATGTTTTTGATACCGATGTGTGACATGGAGCGCTGTTATGATGCAGGATGATTTACGGCACACTTTAATACATACCTTCTCTCAACCTTAGCTCACATCCGACAGACTGCACTGAACAAGTTGAAACTTGCCACACACTGTTACTAAGGTTCAACACACCACTTCCTGTACTGAAGATCCCTGCCTTTCCATTGAATGGCACTCGGCAGCCAGCATTCATCATATTTTGTGGTCATAAGAGTGGCTCCGTGTCACGCATGGCTTCTGGTAGGGCAATTTCTGTCAAATAAACACATTATGGTGCATCCTCATCCATCTTATTCACCGGATCTGGCTCCAGATTCACCGGAGCTGGCACCATGCGACTTCTGGCTCTTCTCCAAAGTCAAAATGATTCAGGAGACATTGAGGCAGCGCAACTAGACACACAAAAGAGGACTTCCAGAACTGCTTCAGAAAATGGCAAGAATAATGAGATAAGTATGTGCCAAGAGAGGGGGAGTATTCTGAGGGGGATTAATGGCAATGTGTCTTTTGTTGTAATAATTTTTTTTATTTAAACATTCATTGTGTTTTGATCACACCTTGTATTTAGGGTTAAGATACATTTGGTTTCACAACACAACAGGACATCCAGGTGGAACCACAAAAAAAGTTCTCCCACACCACAAGTTCAAAAACAGGTCCCTAATACTGCTTTAATTTAGTCACCTTTTACGATATCATATTAATTCTCTTTCAGTTAAACGTTTTTATGTTCTGTCCTCGACCAAGTGGTTATGACTTCAAAAGGCACATAATCACACTAAAAAACCAATACCATCAGTTAGTTCCTGGCTATTACATTATTTACCATCCCAAGGGCTTCACTGTGATTGAGCATTTGATGGATAAGTACAGACAGGCCTGTCATTCGGTTCTGTGTGCGCACCATGGCTGCCACAGCACAGGGAGGTCCGAGCTGCGTGAGCCCTACTGCACCAGCACTGCTGGGAGCAAATTGTGCCAAAGGGCACACACAGTCTGCTCCCATCCTATAAAGCTGCACCGCTGGCTCAAGGGCCCTGCTGATCCAGCAAAGAGGCACGAGGGAAATGGCAGAACTCCAACAGATCCCTTTATCCAGGACTGAATCCCAATGTACATCAGAATAGACATAATAAAATGAGACTGTGGACCTAAAGGTAAAATGTCATCCCCACCAGGCCCCTGATAAAGGGAGCTCCGCTCTCCAGAAGCCTTTTCACAAAGTAAATTACGTTAATTACCAACATTTAAAAACATCCAACAGTTAAGGGCTCTGAATCTCTGATTTATTAGACAGCATGGAAATAACAGGTTTGGATTATTTTACAAAAAGAGATCAAGCTGCTCAGACAACTGTTTGCTGGAGAAAAACAATTCTTCTGACTACTGCACAAGGACACCAGACTCCACCCTACACAAAGTCAGTAAGAAAGGACGCAGGCAAGTTTTTTGTGTCAGACAGAAAACAGAGAAATGCACATACTAAGTAACGTGTCCACAATGACTCTAACACATCCTTGAGGGGAAAAGCACGGATTTGTAGGAAGGAAAACAAAACTTTCCATAGAGAAACCACTTTCATGAGACGATTAGGTGGACCTGCAATGAAGAAAATAGATGGGTTCAGACTTTCACTAAGTTTTCACTGAAATTTTTAATAAAAATAAGACCTTACTCTGTATCAAAAGAATTTTTGAAAAATACATCATAGATAAAATGAATTTCAGTAAAGGTCTAAGTACCATTCAGAAACATACATTTGCATATAAGTAAAACAAGAAGTATGACAATAAAAACACTATTTGGAACCACCTAGAATAAGCCAAGCTAAGTTTGTGTTCTGCTTCAGGGCATTATATTGAAATGAATCTCATTCTCACTGTAATTTTTTTCTTTTTAAGCTTAATCACCAGCGGCTGGGCAACTGAAATGGACATGAGAACTATATAAATGTCATAGAAATATGTAAACCTCATTAATGTTTCCAAAAATTCATTTAGAGATAGAAACAGGTCCAAATAGATGCCTGTCTAAATGTACTGCAATTACGTTACAATTATTTTTCCAAATACACAGATATGCTCTGTCTTTTCTCAGCTCATTACTGACTCAAACAATTTGCCCTTCTGGGATCAATTGTTTGCTAATAAATAATTGTTTACAGTCCCAAAATGATGTTAGGAGGTTTTCTTATTAGTTTTCCTTCTGCACCCTAATAAGATTGAAGACTAGCTGATTCCCAAGAGTCTAACCTTAACCTCGCTTTGTTTAACAGCCCAGGAAATGATGAACCATCTGCTTCAGAAAATAATGGAAGGCCAAGAGGAAATATTGTTTAATTGTAGATTAACCTCCTCATGAGGCAGTCTGAAGCAGCTTTAGAATGAGCAACTATAACCAGCAAAAGAAACAAATGGCTCAAGAGCCTTTTGCTCTACCATTTAAGGACCAGAAAGAATGCAAAGGGATTTTATTACCTATATTTATTTACAAACATTTATTTCCACAGTGGAAACAAAATCATCAAGGCCAAAACTGATTCTCAAAAGTGCATTCACTGTTCTCCAGTTTTGTTTGCCCGAATACCTTTAATGAAGCAAACTATCAAACCATCTCATGCACTTAAGAAAGTCCTTGTTTAAAAAAAAAAAAAAATTAGTAAAAACCTCTTTTCCATTATTTTCAGGTTCTTATAATTCTAAAATTAGTACTTTCCCCTGGTTTCTCTGTTAATAGTAATAAATCCACTGTTAAGGATTACAAATTGTTTTATTAGCATCAACATGGCACTTAAGTAAATGAAATCTTGTCAAGTACATGGTGACCTACAAGTTCAAAAGAAAAAAAGAACAGCGCTGAGATCAAAATGGCCGGCCAGGACAAGAAATACAAAAGTGAGAGATTAAATGCAAACACAGCCCTTTATGCACAGGCTTCACATGCTCAGTCTTTTCTAAAGACAAACCCATAAAAATATACATGATGTTGAATATTTAATATGCTGCCCTCTCTCAGGGACTCAATTTAGCAACGGTACTAGACCATTTTAATTCAGAAAAATATTGCAATCCTCAAAACATTCATAAATATTTGTTATTGCATAAATATTTGTTGAGGACTTCCTGCCAGGGCCTGGGTAGAGAGGGACAAGGACAAGCCCCGAGGTGGGGCTTTTTATGGTTTAACAAGCGCCTGAGTATCAGTTTTCCCTTAAGCCTGGTACAAGTCATTAGGTAAAGAGCTTTGCCTTGTTGGTACCAAAAAATGTAAATGGTTCCTCTCTGTCAACAGTTAACACCAAGAGCTAAGGACATCTCAAAAAACTCAAAACTAAGGAAATTTGCTATTCCCGGCAAGGCCGTATTACTCTGGGTTTCCAGTAAGACCTGAAGGTCATTCATTTTGTGTAAATATTAAAGAAACAACCTCTGTGGAGAGGAAAGATTTTTAGATGTTCAAATTCTTAAATATCTTAAATAGAATTTTGCTTAAATAAATTATTCTTGAATTCCTCAACTTAATTTTGAAGCAATGAGCTAGTAATAACTCCAGAGAGTCAAATAATAGTGCCTATTCAAGAAGAATGAGAGTTTGACATTCTTCTCCACAAAACAACTAGGCACAATTTTATCCATCAGACGTCTATCAACCTACGGATATTGAAAGCTTGGGAGAACAAGATAAAATCAACTCCAGCCCTACAGTCAGCTGTAATATCGAGCAGGCATCAACAATGCTATTCATGAATTTAGAAAAATTAATAAATCCTGGGTTGAATGCAAGAAAAGGCTCAAATACAGGTGAAGCATACTCACTTGGGTTTTGTTTCTGCATCTGTCACTTGGCGAATGAAGATACCATCTTCAGGATGTTCCGTGTCATCCATTTCATACATATATGATGATGCTATTGCAAGTGTGGTCCCGTCATTACTGAAGGCAAGTGATGCGATACTGGTGGGGTACCGATGGAACTGGCACAATCGCTTTTTGTTAAACGGATCCCAAATATTTACAAATCCATCAGAACCACCTGCAAGTAATTTTGAAAGAGTTAAAGTGGTTCTTAAAAACAGATACAGAAAAAAACATGAACAAACAGTTTTTAAGGTCACAGAAGGTAAATTTTCCTGGAGTAATGTACCAGATTTTTCCCCCCCTTAAATATCATACAAAGCAAGCACAATTAAAAAAAAAACAACTCTGCCTACGTACGTCTAGTGTCCAACAGGACAATGATGCTATCTTAATGATTAGGTACAGGTTAGCATGCCATACGTTACCTGTGGCAAATGTGTTGTGGATGTTGTGGAAGGAAATCGCATTGACTGGGTAAATCTGTTCAATATTATTTTCTTTTAGTCTGTGACACTTGAAGGCATACTTCTTCTTCTGAACCTCAGGGCTTGGGTCCAAGTACTCAACCGCCACTCGGCCTTCAATAGAGCTTAATACATAACCCTGCCAAGAGGGAGCCAAAAGGCCAAAACTGGTGAATCCAGCTTCCAAAAATAAGGCACTAATTCCCAAATTCAACCCACACTAAAGAAAATTACTTCAAAAAAGAAAAGCAAACATGGCCAGGTTTTAACAAAGTGTTTGCTTAAGCTGTACTAACATAGTTATGACAATTGTAAAAGTTTAAGAACACTAATACTTGTTTTATTAAAAAAACAAAAAAGGCTATAATTTATTTTTCTTATGTCAAAGAGATAAATATGAAATCTGTACTTTATTTCTTTTTAATTCTTCAAAGTATGAAAAAGATTTATTCCTAAAAAACTACTTATGGAACAACAACAAAAATCTTAAACTTCCATTGTAAACTGGAGATGCATTCTGACAGAAAATTTTAGATATAAGACATAAAAAGATTTATAAATGCAAGCATATTTTAATCATGTATTTAAATCTCTGAAGTTGCAAGAAACTGCAATTCCTTATTATCAATGGAAATTTACCATACTCTGGAAAAAACCGTGATCACCACTTGAGGTACTAGCCTTTTAAGACAAAGGACCAAAAGAATAATTGACATAATTGCTTCAAGTTTCACAACCACTAAAGGACAGCCATAAGACTCCAAGATATGTTATTTTTAATGACTTTTCCTCCTGCAAAATTCCTATATAGCAGCTGACCACACCACCCCTTCGAATTTTAAGCACTTGCAGGGAGAAGGGGCTCACTCATCAACAGGGTAAGCTCATTTAACAATGATGATGGAAGGATGACCCACCCCGTACATCAAGAGTTAGTCATTATATGAAGGGCAGTGCCTCTCTAACCCCAGTGGCATTCTTGAAAAAAAAAAAAAAAAAAAATCCAAGTTCTGCTCTGTTAGACTGGCTAAAGAACTCTATTAGTACTAGGGTTACACAAAAAAAAAGACAGACAGAGAGAGAACAGCAAATTCCAGATTCAAATTTGAATTCGCTGGCTTGTAAACTGATGTATCTGCCAAACTCTCCTTGAGTACTGTATGTCTGTCAAGTATCCTGGACGAGGATCACCAAGGAATCAGAAGACCTCTACTCAAACCACTGCCAGATTACGCAGCATCGCTGAACATCAAGGTCTTCTCTAAAATTGGGTTAACGCACTACCTTTTAACACAAGGATGTAGAAAGCACACCTAACAGCACATTCTAAATCACCACTCAAAAAAAGGGGTGGAGGGGAGCAAAGTTTTTAAAAGGCAGTAACCAAAATCATTATTATATAAGATCAGATTATTTTCAAATTCCAAAAAGAAGGGGGAAAGGTACGAGGGCCATACCTGCTTGTTTGGAAATGCGCGGATGCAGCGCGTCTGGTACTTGAGGCTGGACTCCCGGCGCTGCTGCACGTACCCCATGTTCCGCAGGTCCCACACCAACACCCTACGGCCGGCGGTGCCCACAATCAGCCGGTCTCCAGACACTGAGAGGGTATACACCTTTCAAGAAAGACCAAACCTTGTAAAAATCATCTACTTGCCCCAAAATGACATTTGTGCCCCAAAATAAAGTCCACTAATCATAAAACCATAAAAGGTTAGCTGATCAGGTCCTCAAATATTAGGTACCAAATTTCAAGTACTACAGTTACACAAACCAAATAATTCACACAAAACAATAAACCCAAGGTATTCTTAATACTTAACCAAGTACCATATAATATGTACATAGTCATTAATTCTGTAAAAACTTTTGAAGATATAATTCGCTTCACTACTAAAACAAATTATTAAACAATTTTTCCAGCCCTGTTTCAGTTAGTGACAATAAAAAAGTAAAAAATACTCAAAAAGGACACAATAAACCCATAAAACAATTCAAGATACCTTTCAAGGGGCTTCTGGCTTTTCACAAAACAATCATTTTCAAAGTTATTTTTCTATAACCACCTTTTGGAATGAGATTTCATGTTGTAACTCTAAAAATCTTGACTTTCCCACCTGTCACACTAAATAAAAGGCCTTTCCAGGAAGAGTGAGGGAGGCATCGTTAATTAGCTGCTTAGTTGCTTTGGTAGCATACAAACTCAAAATTAAAGACAAGGACGGTGGTCTGGCACATGACAAAGCAAATTCTTATGCCCTGATGTCATAGTAAACACTCTAAGATACAGTTCATCTTTAGGGAAAATTTAAAAAGTGCATTCTCCCATAAAAGTATTTATCTTTGCCTTCATAATGATTTTTCTTCAATATTAAAACCATTTCCACAAAAAATTCCTTTATAATAAACCATAGTATTCCTATATGCAACCATTTAGTGGTTATTTTCAAATAGGTTATTCAGGGACCAAACAGAGACAGCAAACTCATGAAAATGGTGGCAAAATGTATTTTTTTGATCATGTTAAATTTTTTTTAATCTAGACTTCAGATACCTAACTATTGCTGTATTACTTTCAATTAATAAGCAACTCTAATTTAATCTGATTTAGAATTTTAAAACCTGAAGAATCATTATAAAAAAATGAAGAGGTTCCATAACATGGTATGACATCTCTTTAACATTCAGTAATTAAACCATACGGTTAGTAATCACTAATGTGTTAACTACGTATCACCAGCCAAAAAAAACCAAGTTAGGCTTAATAGTATAACACCCGATAGTCTCCACAATCTGGCCTTAAAATTCAACTATTTTGACCAAAGAAAAAACAAGGAATTAAAAAAAATCGAAACAGTAGATTTAATACAGACATATTTAAATAAGAAAAATATAAGGTTTACCAGTTTACTCAGAAAACAAAATGTTTGTAGAAAAATAGAAATTAACCTAAGACACATGAAACACCAAACTTAAAAAACACAAAATCCAGAAAGAAATCGATTTGTCATAGTACAATCAGAGTGGGAATTTTATCTTAAATCTTTATACAGGTGACACACAAGATTCTAATAGTGCTTTCTATCCCCATTGATCGTAAATCAAATGAAACCACTGTCATGCTACTGACTAGGTATATACATTTATCAAAGAAAGTATTAAAAAAAGTGACATAATGAACCTTGCTGAACCAATAAGCAGCTTGATTCAGTGTGGCTGTCTATTATATGATATTCTGTCAGCAATTTATCACAACTCTTAACATGTTACACACAACCATAAATCAAAACTAGAAACAATGCAATTATTTTATTCTGAACAAAGGTCTTGCCAGGAGTAGCTTCGACTGTGATGTGACAAAAATAATGGCTCTTTGGATGCACTACAGTATATAATGATGGCTAACAGAACTGAATAGTATATTTACATTGAGAAAATAGACTTAAGGATACTTTTAAACTGCTAAAACAATCAATCTTTAAAATTAACTACCACCTAAAGTCTGATGAGGATACAGCAAGGACGCCCCATTACTTTCACTGTACAGATAAAAAGTTAGAATACACAAAGATTCAGTTTTAAGAAGCTTCGCCCACTAGTCTTCAAACTACATGTCAGTATTAAAAATAAATAAATACTATGTAATTTTACTAACAATTGTCACCCCAATAAATTTAATTATAAATAAATAAATAAATAAATAAATAAATAAATAACTGGTAAAAGCCAGGGAATATGAGCAACTTTCTCCTTAAACTTGAAATAACCCATTTAAACCCTTTTAACAGTAAACTCAAATGAAACCTCGGGTGGTAAGTGAAAATGGAGTGCTCCATCCCACTTTCTGGTTTGGGCACGTCAAACCCAATTTAAGACAATTGAACGGTCTTTGCTAAATGACTTCTCTGAAAAAATAGAGTTGCTTCTGAGGCCTGGGATTTAAAGTATTAACAATACATGGAAATTTATTATTTAAGCTCGTACTCACAGTACAAACATGACAGCTGCCAGGAAAAAGTTGGACAACATTTTCTTTTGCATCAAAATATTTCTAGGTATTTGGGCTTGTAAAATAAATTCGTCAGGTCTTAATCTCTAAATGCAATACCATATTCATCAGGCATGCAGCAAATCAAGGACCATATTTCCTGTCATAAACATAAAGTGCCTACCTTTTCAGGCTGAGAGAAGGTACCAGCATTACAAGGAGTTCTGGGATCCCACAATTTCACTGTCTGATCCCAACTCCCAGTAACCATCACATTCACTTCTGGACAGTATTCAACACATCTGATAGGGGCATCATGGGTTCCAACAAGATTTTCTATAGGAAAAAAACAAAGAACACTTAGTTTTACTAAATCTACTAAACAAAGATTCCTCAAGTGAACAACAGAAAGACGTGCGTTCGACTACTATGAATCCACTCCCACCAACTCTATGGAAATATCTGCACACAGAAAAATTTCTCCATGACTACAAGTCATCCATTCTTCTCTGCCCACCTTACAGTGCACAGTATGATTCACAGGCACAGTACATATCAAAGGCTGACTTGAATTTCAGACCACATTAAAATGATGGCATATCTGTGTTCCTTTCTTTCCTCACTTGGTTCTGGATTCCTTTAAATCAGGAACCTTATTTAACTCTAGCTCTGACTGTATCTAGTGCAAGTTGATACATGGTAGGTATGCTCAATGCCTGCTGAATGAACAAATGAGTGGGTAACTCTGGTCTGGATCTGGGTAAAACTTACCAAATTAAGCCAATGCTTATAAGAAACTTATTTAAGTGGTAAGAGATTATCTGAGATCTGGAAATAAGGAAGGCACGGAGTCTTATGATGAATAAATCCACTTCGTTTTCATGGTCAAATTCCCAACACACAATTTCTTTCCTTTTAATTTCAACTCTTCACTGTCTCATTAATTCATTCAACTAACATCTAGTGAATGTCTACTATGTGCCAGAATCTATGCCCAAAACAGCAAGAAACAACATGTGTGGTGTTGACCTTCAAACAGGAACACTACCTATTTAAACAGGAAAAATCTCATGAAGTTCAGCAATGACCTTCAGAGACTAAATAGCTAATCCCCTTAATTATGGTCTCTAATATCGAAAATCTTTGTTTGCTTTTCAGTGTTTTTTCCCTCCTAAGTTTTTGAACAAATAGGACCTAAACCTGCAGACTAATTTATGTCGATTAAGCTGCTAGCAAACAAAACTGAACATCTGCAGTTTTAAGTGACATGACAAAGTGACTTTTGTGCAAAAGCCTCTTCTGATTGAGTTATTGTGACAAAACATTGTGCCTATCCTCCCACTGTCCAACTCATACCCCCTAGTCACCGCTGTGCCTTACCATCTCCTTCAAGGACACCTTAGTCTAATGTATGCATATACCAAAAAACAAACAGACAAAAAACAGCTCCCCTAGAGTTTGTGCATTTGGGTTCCATTACAATCTCTGCTTTGCTCCAAAGTCACCATAACAATTTGGGTGTCTGGCAGAGAGAGAGAGAGAAATACCATATTATCTCATTTATAGGAGGAATCTAAAGAAGAAACAAAGAAAAAAAACCACAGAAACAGACTCATAGATACAGAGAACAAACTGATGGTTACCAGTTGGGAGGAGGGTTGAGGAACAGGGCGAAAAAGATACAGGGATTAAGAACAAATTAGTAGTTAAAAAATAGTCACAGGAATGTAAAGTACAGTACAGGGAATATAGTCAATAACATAATATCTATGCATAATGCCAGGCGGGTAGTAGATTTATTGGGGGATCACTTCATAAATTATATAAATGTCTAACGATTAGGTTGGTGCGAAAGTAATTGCAGTTTTTGCAATTATTTTCAACCTTTTAAACTGCAATTACTTTTACACCAACCTAATACTATGCTGTACACCTGCAATTAATATAAAGTAATACTGACTATCAACTATAACTGAAAAAAAAATTGGGGGTAGCTGGGCCTTTAAGAAATTATTAACTAAAAGAAAATGTGTCATCTTGTTAATTCATCCAACTGAAGCATATCCTACGCTAAATAATGATACAAACAGGATTAATACAGTACCCGGGCAGGATTGGCTATTTTATAACATTAGATTTTTTTTAAACCTATCTTCCTTCAGTCCACACGAAATTAGCTTCTGAAGAGAACTCTAAAACATCAGCCCTGTCCTGGAAACCCTAATGAAAGTACACCAACTCAAGGTCCAGTCCACTTCTGAGGACAAGGGAAACGTCAGACTTAAGTGTCCCTTCACGTAAACACTTGAGATAGAGATGAGAATTTGCTTTACTGAAAAAAACACATGCACACTATTTTGTGATCAGTAACTTAATGGTTATCATTTAAACAAAAAAATTCCTAAATACAAGTCACGTTTGCTTATGTCTAAGAAACTTGGGAATTAAGCAATTCAGAAACTACTCTTCCTAAACATTTATACTCTAGTACACTAGCTGAGAAAACAAACTGGTGAAAGGTGGCCATATTACCTTGGTCAGTGTTCAAATCATGCATTTTCAATTGATGATCTAATCCTCCACTCCAGGCATGCGTTGGATCCTACAAAATAAAATTTTAAGTCATCTGAAACAGGGTTTTAGAAAGTGTCTCAAAATTCCTGTTTCTACAGCCAACTGTTCAGTTTATGCACAGATGATGTACACTGGGCTCAACTATTCACTGTAAACACAAACAAAGCACAAAAAGTAAAGCCAGTCAGTGATCACAGAAACTGTCAGGGAGTTAAGAACGGTTCACCACCCTGGCTGAAGAACAAGCAGGCATTCCTACTTACTAATAAATACACCTTCCGTCTAATAAGACAGCCAATTTCTATTGTCTTGTTGCAGATTTCAAATACAATTATCACATGTCAAAACCGTTTGCAGAGTTATTCCATTAGACTCCACTTTTAAGGGGACAACGAGTTTCCGACGTTTGCATGTCCCCAACGCCAAAAACCAGTATCCAGCTCAAGGCAAATGTTCGAGAAAATGTGATGAGCTGTCCAAATGACTCCACCGACACAAGCCTCTGCCCATCACTGGAGGAGGGTTGCTATTAACGTGGGAAACCGTAATACACAAAGAGAGCAAAACCGGAAACCGAGGACACCTACATAGAAGGCGCAGTCCAGGACCGCACCGGTGTGCTGGTACTTGAGCCGCATGGAGTTGGCCGGCACATCGTAGAGGCGCACCGACGTGTCCCAGGAGGAGACCAGCAGGAACTGGGAGGTGTTGGGGCTGAACTTCACCGAGGAGATGCCGTCTTCGGGCGGCTGGTTCAGCTTGAACTCGTTGGAACCGGTCATCTACGGAACAAGCGCCCAGTCAGAGACCCCGAAGGGCCCAGGGTCGCAGAGCTGGGCTGACTGATGGCTGGGCAGTGCTGGGGAGCCCCACAAGGGAAGGACCTAGAAAACGTCGACGACGGGGTCTCCGCGCCTGCGCAAAGCCCGCGCGCCCGCCACGGTCGGGACTCGCCCCCTCCCCCAAGGTGGGGATTCGGCCCCCTTGACCCCCTCCCCTGCCGCCCCTGAAGCGCCCCAACCCGACTGGCCCGCGCCTCCGCACCCCTAACTTCAGCCCTCAGCCTGGCCCTCCGCTTCCCTCCCCTCTGCGGGCTCCTCCATCTCGGCCCCTCCCCCGGCCCTGGATGCTCCTAAAAGAAAAACGATGGAAGCGAAACACATTCCCAGGGAACAATTCCGCCAGCGCCGGACCCGGGGAGCGCCCGCTTCCGCGCCCCGTCGCCTCTCCCCGCTACCTTGGGTTCCCCTCAGAAACAAGTTCGCAGACGCTCGCCGCCGACTAGCTTCCCTCTCAGCATTCGCGAGCGGGGCGAAAGAGGCAGAGAGGAAGTTCCAGCGAATGCCTGCCATTGGCTGATTTCAAACGCCAACGTCTCACTCTAGGCTTCCGATTAGTCCGCTCGGAGGGCCGCCGTCGGTCAACCCAGTCATCCTCTTCCGGCTCAAAGGCAAACCGCGGCTTTTCCGATCACGTGGTCTAGCTTTACCACATGTCTGAGGCTCCCCGGCTCATGCTAGATGAGTGAAGACTACAACTCCCAAGGAGCATCGCGCCAAGACTGTGCTCACATCTTCCCGGCGCGTGTGCAGCAGGCTGGGAGATGTAGTCTTCCTGAGGCCGAAGCCCAGCCTGTGCTCTGAATAGCAGGCGCGAAAGGTGCTCTTTCCAGTTCCACCCTGGGTTCTTCACTGTCTGAGTTAATCTCGTAGACACAAGAACCCCATTCTGGTCAATACTTCTATAGAGTTAAATTATTCTGCCACTAGACGTACATACGCCTATGAAGTTAACCAAAAGTTGGAGTGGTGAAGGACATATTTAATTAATTGCATTATTTTGTCCCGAATTTTTCTCATTTTCCTGGAATTTCCGCATGGGAACCAGGGTCTCATGTTTCCCATTGTCTTAAGATCTATTGCTCTCATAGAAACTCATCTTTCTTTATACTATGCTTTATCTCTTAATTCCATCTTTCCACAAACATTTATTGAGGGCCCATTGTGTGCCAGACCTGGTGAGAGACTAGAAAGATGCATTAACCAGACCAGTCCTTGCTCTGGAGGAACTTCTATCCGGATAAGTGGACAGACTGGAAAACAACTTGCAATGTGTTAAAGCTCAAAAACTTCCTTTAGACATATGTTTAAATGGGGTCCTAAAATGACAGCTCCAAGCTTCTTCCTGTTCACCTCACCAACACCCCAACAACTCCCTAGAGTTGCACGCTCAGTTTGCTCCATTTTTTGTTTCTGGAATTCTCCACAAATAGGAGAATCAAGAAGCTTGCTTCCATAATAAGAAATGATTTGATCTCCATGAAAGAAAAGCAATACTTAATTTGTAACTAAAATGCTGTGACTCAGTTACTTTTGAATATCAAAAACTCAGTGAAAATTTTCAATGTAACCCACACTATCAGTACTCTTTTTCACTGTCTTTTGTGAAAAAAAAATCTTATTTTATTACGTGACTTTGACTGAAGTGAGAGGAAATTGTTGAGGTTGAAATGTTTAATTTTTAAGGTACATTAATAGAGAAAAAAGTTTGGTCTTTATTCATTCACATATGCTGACTTAGGTGCACATCTTTTATAATTTTTGACACAGTAAATGCACACCCAACCACCCTTCTCCTCACTGTATTGATGATATCACTGCTAAAAGGACAGATTCTTGCCTCCCATCTCAGTAATCCTCATACTTGGTTCTTTCTCTTCTCTTTCAACGAGGTAATGGCCAGGTTAAGAATTTAAAAATGCAGTGCCTTGTCTCCATTCTAACTTTGGTTAAATAATTTTATCTCCAAATAATTGTATTTGGTTCCTTCTCCCAGTTGTTTATTTAATTCTATCAGTGTTTTGAGATTCTGAACATGAATTATCCACTAATAAAATCTAAGTGTATTTCATTATCCAGTGTGTGTATAATTCAGGCCCCTCTAGGCAGGCAGTTGCAGCCGGACTCGATTTGAGTTTTAAGAAACGTCAATCTTCTAAATCCAGTTTAGAACCTGAAAGGAGGCTGATTCTTTTGCTGATTATTCAAATGAATTGATCGTCTTGAGATAGGAAATCTGGACACAATGGATTATTAAACAACATTTTATATCCAAAAGCAAAGTGTGTGTGTGTGTGTGTGTGTGTGTGTGCATGTGTTTTCTTACTTAGTTGCCAGTGAGAAGAGGAATTCCTAGAAACTACACTGTTGGATCACCTTTGACTACTAATTTCTGGATTAGTAAAAAGAGTGAAATAGCCACTATATGACAAACTGGAAAAGGGTCATCCCTGAAATCTTCAGGGCAAGACTTTGCCCTTAAGTGACTACAGTGGCTACAGGAAACCACTTCCTGTAAGAAAAGTCTCCTAAGGAGGATATAGTGACCTAATACTTTAAAAACCCTGACCTCTTGGGAAAAAAGCAAAGCAATCTATTGAAATGCAGACAAAAATGATATGGATGGAATATTCCTATACAAGCAGTTCCTTGAAAGCAATTTGGTTATTTCTGCATGGAATATGCAAGTAGCAACTTTTGAGGAAACAATTTAAAGTGGGTCATCTGGAAAGAGACAAGTTCATTGAAATAAAATATGTGTATCAAATAAATCAGAAAAAATGGATCCAGTGTCACTTTTGTTTTCCATCTTGGAATATTCAATATTTAGCATAGTTCTCTGCAAGTACTAGGGCCCAGTAAATATTTATTGAACTCAGTTGAAATGAAATACATGCAACTGAACTAACAGCATTCGCAGGTAACATCCTTCTGATGTCAACTTGAAATAATCTGCGATTTATATGAAATCTAACGTGAGAAGATTTTTTTAAAAGGCCTCAAAATGAACAACAGACTAAGCATTTGAAACAGAATATTGCGGGTCACATAGACGGTTTACAGATGTGTTGTATACTTTCACAAAATGCAGATAATTACTCTCAAAGAGGCAATTCTATCACAAAAATGTTCCCCCTTCGAGAGGATGAAACCTGGCCTCTGTGCTGCGGACTCCCGGCAGTTTTGCACCGACCGTAGGGGGCTGGGAGGCCCGGGGCTGGAGGCTGGAGGCCCCGGGAGCTCGTCCCACGTGACACCAACCCTCGGCCTTCTCTAAACACAGGCTTCCTTTTCTTACGTTTTACAAGGAACAGGTGGCTGCGATCTAACTTTGCTAGACTCTGGGATTTGCATGACACTTCTGCCGTTCTTCTGTCAGTGACGCGCCCTCCCAGGCCGGGTGCGAAACTCGGCTGTTGGGACGCGGAAGTCCATTGGCGCCCAGGCAGCACACCACCGTCCCATCTAGCGTGAGCGGGCACGTGCTTGCCTATGCTCCGGCCATTTAGCCACGTACAATGCAAACTATAAACAACAACAACAACAAAAGAGTGTAGCCTTTGCCTCTCGCGCTTTCTTTGCCCAGTTTCCAGCCTCAGATCCCTCCTCTGCCAAAGTGCCGCCTTTCTGCGCCCAGGTCCTGCGCCGCGCGGAACACACAACTGTGCCGCCAGCCCGAGAACTGTGCGCGACCGCAAGCTTGTCGCGCCTGGCTGCGGGACGAGCCAAGCGGGCTCTTTACCTGGTGCAGGCAGCGCCGCCCCTCTTGCCCTGCGCCCTCGGAGAGGAGGCTCGTATCAATGGTTGAGCCAAGTTGCACGACGCCCTGCTGCGGCCAAACCCATAGCGATCCAGGCTCTGGGAAGATGCTTGCTCCAGGGAGGCATTCGCTTCTTCAGCGAGGCCTACCTGCCCACCTCTGCTCCTTTCAGCGCGGGCTCAGGAGCTGGATTCAGCCGGCGTGAGCCTCAGCCAGCTCCCAGACTGGGTACCAGGGAGTGGAAGGGAGTACGTATCCAGCCTGTGCACCGCCTTAGCTGCGCCAGCGTCCCAACCTTTAACCCCTGACCCTGGCCCCACCCTCCAAATGAGGCGAGCCAGCCCTCCTCTAACGCACACCCACAAGTCCCTCCACTCACAAGTGAGGAAACCTTCCACGCGTCAACACGCCGGGCAACAAATGCCACCAAAGTTAGCAACGATGCTTAAAATGTTTTATTTTTTTCCTCTTTAAAAATATTTACAGATCTGACATCTCTCTCTTTCTCCCCTACCCATCCTCGGGATGAGGGAAACGAAAAGAAGCCTTAAGATAATTGTCCAAAGCAAGCCCCCAAAGGCTGGTGTGACTGGCCGTGTGTGCATGTACATATATACAGGTGTGTATATGGGGAGAAGGTTGTACCGGTTTTCGTTGGTGTTTTCTGATTTTTTTCCCTAGGTCGATCTGGCCGAAACTCCCATCCCCACTACCACCCGAGAACATCCCCTCCAAAGTGGTTTTCAAAGCATACTGGTTGTTTTTTGGGTAGAAAGCTGGAGATCTGGCTTTGAGGAACGCCGATAAGTACCCGAAACAATCAAAACAAAAAGTAGAGCAGAGGCCATAAATAAGAAATAATGAATACACATGGTGTATTTCTTAATATTTCTGGCAACACGCCGCCGTGCTCCGGAGCGCTGGGAGAGGGGCAGCCCGCGCCAGGCTCCCAGGCAGCGGGAGGAGTGCGGGGAGGCGCGGGGCCGGCGGGCGGGTCAGTAGTCGAGCTTGTTGTAGAGGTTGTAGAGAGGTAAGGCCGAGAGGTTGCTGCCGGGGTAATAAAGCGGCGCCGGGAAGGCGAGGGAGCGCGGCACTGGCACGCGCAGCAGTGAGCTGTCCCGGAACACAAGCGGCATTCCCACTAGAGTCTGCGCCGACGCGTGCGCCATGTTGGCCGCCTCCAGCTCGGCGGAGAGCTGCCGCTTCCACTTGTTGCGGCGGTTCTGGAACCAAGTCTTGACCTGGGTCTCAGTGAGCTGCAGGCTGGAGGCGAGGCAGGCACGCTCCGAGCTGCTCAGGTAGCGCTTCATGTCGAAGGTGGACTCGAGCTGGTACACCTGGCTGCGCGAGAAGACCGTGCGCGTCTTCTTCTTGGCTGAGCCCGCCTGCCGCTCTGCGCCGCCGTCCCGCGGTCGCTCTGGCCCCGGAGACGGCGAGCCCGCGGGCAAGAGCCTCTCTTTCTCTTCTTTAAAGTCCGGGTGCGAAGGAGAGAGGAAAGGTGTGCGCTCCGAGCTCGCGGGCCCTGTGCCTCCGCTGCCCTTGGGGGTACCTGGTGAGTGAGAACAGACAGAGAGGCCATGGAGTTGGGGAGCCTCCAAAGACTCCAGCTCTGGCCGGCAGGCGGCCGCAACCTGGGTCCCATCTTTCTTGGTCCCAACCCCTTCCTCTTCTGGGACCCAAAGCCCAGCAACCCAGCACCCCGGCCTTTAAAAAGCAACAGGAGAGGTACCCAGCTACTTCGAGTCTGGGGTCTCTGTGCTCCCAGCTTTATGAAAGGACATGTGGCAATAGGGGGAGGAGGTCTGGAGGTGGAACATTAGCATCATTTTAAAAGGTGATTTTGCCTTGTAATGACTGAGCTGGAAGAGTTCCCTGAGCTTTATAGGGTGGCATCATTTCACAGGCCGTTTGTTCAGAAATCATGCTAAGGACTAACACGGGGCTCCCCTTCGTCAGATGTTGTAAAGAGGAACCATCTCTGAAAGGCACCATTGTCAATCATCTTGGAGGGCTAATCATTCCGAGGAGGAGGAGGAGAGAGGGAGAGAGGGAGAGACAGAGACAATGAGAGCGGTTGCGGAGAAGACGCTGAAAGAGATTGCGGTAGAGACAGACAGACAGACGGTTCAGATCCCGACTTCCAGACCTCGTGTTCGGAAAGGATCAGATGTGCAATAGGGGATATTGAGGGCAGAGCCGTGGGTGCGGCCCGCCCTGTGCCCAACCCGCTATGCTACACTCCCCCAACCCAACTTTCCCCAAGCCCGCGCCGCCACTCAAGGTCTGTGTTCCCGGTCTCCTCCCGAGCGCCCGCCGGGCGGAGGAGGCAGCACCGCGCGCGCGTCTCCTCCCCTCGGACGCGGACCCCGGGCTGCGGCGGCTCTGGCCGAGGGGGCCCCGCGCGAGAGCTCCAGCACAGCTTCCCTCCCCTAGAGCTTGCTCGCGGCCGACCCGGCGGCTTTGCGATCCTTACCCAGGCAAGGAAAGGGGATGGGGGGATGGTGCTTGGGGCCGGGCTCCTTGGGGCCGTGCGGGTCTGGGCAGAAGCAAGCGGATGCCTTCCAGCCGTCGTCCGGTTCCTCCTCCTCCGAGGACACGGACAGGCTGCGCTTCCTGGCCGGCCAGCCTGCGGGCTCTCGTGGCGCCTCCGAGGGGCCCCCGCCCAGGATGGACTGAATGGTGAAGCTGGAGACGCCGCCGGCCGCAGGACACCCCTTGCCCGCATCTTCCTTGCTGCCCATCCTGGGTTCATAAGAAATCGGAGGAAACCAAGAACTCCCTTTAGAGACGGTCTGAGTGGAAGGTGGTGCAGGCAGGCAGGCAGGAGGGGGGGAGGGGCGGGGAGGGGAGTCAGGGGGAGGGGGCGGCGAAGCTGGCGAGGGGTCCCCTTCGCGCTGAGGACACGCGGGCACCGGATGGCTGCGCGGGGGTCCTTGCCCTCCGGGCTCTGGGTGTGCCCGCCCAGCCCCGGCGCAAATGCCCCTTCTTTGCCGGCCAGCTGGCTGGGTCTCCGGCGGTGCGGAGGTAGCGTGGCCTCATTTGCATAGAGGTTACCCGCACGCCGCCAATCGCAGCGCCGCCGAGCGGCCCCGGAAATTTTCAAACAACCCAGGCCGGGCAAGCAGTGCCTGTGCGCCCGGGACCACGTCGAGAGTCAGGCGGGCATAGACTGCGTCTAGCCAAGGACAGACGGGGCCGAAAACAGAATAGATTCCAGACCGGGTTCTCGGCCTCTGTGGTGGCTCTGACCGCTCGGACTCCGGCCCTCTCGAGGGGCTGAGACCGCGCGGGTCTCTGAGCTGGAGTGGCCCGACGCCTGCCTCATGAGGAGCTAGCACAGGCTGCTCCACGATCCTCCCCCAGCCTCCCACCTCTTCTCGTCCCGACAAGCAAGCAGGGCTGGGAGGCCCCAGACCAACGCTCCCAGCGCGGGAGAGTGGGGAGTTTAGGAGCATGCGCCTTGGAACTGATGTGCTATTCCGGGGAGTTTAGTTGGGAGACCAGGAGCAGACAACTTCTGCCCTGCCTCGCCTGCAGACCCCACCCCTGTCACAGGTCCAACGGGGCTGCAGGATCATGATCGCTGTTGGGAGGTGGGAGCCCTAGATCTTGTTTCAAAAAATCCTGGTTCGAGTGCCAGCACCACCATTCACCTACTGTGTGAACTTGAACAATTCCAGTCCCAATCAGAGCCTCACTGCCCTCATAGGTGAAATGAACTTCTCTTTAGCATCTCCCCTTCTCCTGTTCTGAGTGAGAATCGCCTTAAGTAGATACGGAAAAGCGCCCGAAAGCCTCGGAGCTCATAGTAGGTACTCTGCAGACCTTTGCTGAATAGGCCACGCCTGTCCTCCTGTTCCATAGGTGATTCTCTTGAGGGTTTTTGTTTGTTGCAAATATTGGAGGTCACGGAATTGGTGCAGAAATAGAAGCGCTGTGCTCCCGGGAAGGAGAGCAGAGGGCAGGGACATGGGTTTAGAGTTGGGCAAAGTCGATTCACATCTCAGCTGGGTGACTTTGAACAGGATACTTAAACTTTCTGAGTCTCGGTTTTCTCGTTCCCCAAATTGGAGAAACCAATGCCTACCTCGTAGAAGCTGTGTGAGGTCAAAGTGGCCAGCTCCAAGCGGCCCACACGGTACTCGCTCAATAAACCTGGTTCCCTCCCTTCTCCTCAGAGACCCCTCTGAGCCCTGACTCTGGCCTCTTTAATTCCCAGATCAGCTGTAACCGCATCTAGAATCAGTCTGGTGGAGGCAAAGCAGTTCAGGGACACAGTTGTCTACACAAGCTTCAAAGAAACGAAGGTGAGGCAAGGCCCCAAGGTGCTCAGGCAACCCCACCTCCTGGGTCTGCCGCCTCGCATCCATCCGTCAAGAAATCACAGAAGCCCTGCCCCTAAGATATCCCCAAATGCAGTCAAGGGTGAGAGGAGACTCTGGAATCAGTCCCCACAAATGTCCAGACGCTGCACGATGACGGTGCAGTTCTCTCGTCGCCCGCGCTGCGCCCGGGTTATTGAGTAGAGCGCTTATAATATCATTAGCCGCGGTGAGTTAGCGACTGCAGCCCTGCCGGTGGCAGAACCTCTCCCTACTTAACTCCTCGAAGGGCTCGTTAATGGGCTAATTGATTAGGAGTCCGTGGCGCAGCCGGAGCAGGGGCAGGCGAGGAGGCGGGGGCCAGAAGCTGTGCGCCACAAGACCGGGAGGCCGGCGAGGGGCAGGTGCCGGCCTCCGTCACCGCATTAACCTCTTCAGGGCTCGGCGGCGGGGTCGAGACACATTACAAATGGTCAGCTTTAATCATGGTGTCAGCTCATTAACCCGGAAGGACCTGGCGCTGAAATACAATTTGTGCGTCCTCCTCTGCGCCGCGGCTGCGCAGGCTCCAGGGCCACGTCCCAGCGGCTCCTGCAGGCTCCCGCGCGGTTTGGGGGGTAAAGGGGAGGTTGCTGGAAAGAAGTCCCGACTCTCTCACCGGCCTGCAGCCTCTGCCTACCGCAAGCTCCCTGGCTGGGCGCGGTCTTCTAGCTCGGGCAAAGGCGGCTCCGCGGGCAATTGGCCAACCAGGCCAGAGGAACCCGCCACCCACTGGGGAAGAGGAGTTGGAGAGGGGGGTGGGTTGGTTGAACCCTTCTGAGCTACTAGATGCTCAATGCCGATAACCACGAACACGCGTGGAACATCCCATCATTCTTCACTTTAATCCTCACAGCAAACCTGTGGCAAATCCTTGCTCCCAATGTACAGACGAGGAAACTGAGGCTCACGAAAAAATAAAATGACCAGGCCAAGCAGAGTAAGCAGTATTGAAGCTCAAGTTTCTTCCATTGCCATTACCAGGCCCTGAAGAGGGGCGAGGGATGGAGCAGCATTGGCATTGAGCTTGGGGAAGGAAGAGCTGCGAATAAGTCCCTGAGGAAGCACCCCTATCGGGACCTCGGCGGATGTGTGGTTGGGATGAAGGGCCCACCGGGTTGGCCTCTGCCAAGTCGAAGTCTATGCGAGGCAGCTGCTGGGCTTCAGGGGTGGGCCTCGGAGAAGCAGCTCCCAGGCCTGGGAGCGGCGAAGGACGCGGGGCTGACCGGTGAAGTCTAAACTAGGAAACGCGCTGCCTCGCGACCCCACAACCTCCCCCACCCCCATTCCTCCGCCCCAGGCTAGTTTCGAAGTCAAAAGGAGCCATCTGGCCTCTTCCTCCGCCTGCTTGCCATTCGCACTCCCATTGACCGTCTGACACTGAGGTGCGTTGCAACCCAGTCCTGCGAGCCTCCTCCACCCCCACACCCCACACGTCTTCA
>NC_133757.1:7102500-7142500 GCF_036562045.2 Rhinolophus sinicus
ACCCTGATAGCGTCGGGGTGACCCAGTAAGAGAGGTCTTTTCCTAGCGGCTCTGCGGAGTCTGTGTTTGGATCGCTAAGGGAAAACGGCCCCCTGGATAGGTCACTGGGCCGCGGGGCGTGGACAACCTCGAGAGGTGGGGCAAAATGAAGTCTTGGAGGCGGGCAGGGCCATGCGGGGCAAAGTTTGCGACCCTGCATGAACTCTCGAGGGAAGTTCAGGTGCCCCGCGCGCACGGAGCGGGGGAAGCAGGAGCACCTGGCCCCAGCCCAGGAAGATCAACGAGAGGCCTCGCCATTGTTCTGACAACAACCCCCCATCGCCCAGGCCTTAGGTGGCCCAGGGTGCGCCCACAGCAGAGAAAGCAAAACCCACCAACCTTCTTGCCTCCTCTTTCTCCCAGCTCTACCCTCCAGCGTGCGCTCTGGGAGTAAAGAGAGGAGAGCGCACTGGGCTTCTCGCGCGTGGCCTCGGGCTCTGGCGTGCCAGGAGCTGACCAAGGGGACGTCCCGGCTCAGAATGAGTGCCCAGTGGCGGGGGGGCAGTTTATATCTGTCTTGCTGCTGTTTAATGTACACACACCCACTCTATTTACTATCAAATAAAAGAAATACATCTGTGTTGCCAACAGAAACAGCTCTCGCGCTGGCCCCGCTGTCTCCCATGGCCCAGAGGCGCTCGCGGGCGCTCAGAGCCACAGAGTCCGGCACTGTGGGTATCCGGGCTCCGAGTGAGGCCCCGGCCCATAGGAGTATGGCGGTGTACTGTGGGGTGTTGATGGGCTCTGCTAGTTTGTTCCAGGTGCCTTATGAGGAGGGAGCACGAGCCATCCCTGCAGGAAGGGTTTCAGGCTTCGGTTCAGCAAAGGCAGGAACGTCACCTCTCTCATTGCCTCATTCTTCCCACAGGATTTTCCCCAGCTGCCAGAGTCACCTCAACCAAGGTGTATCGGACTGTGCATTAGCGATGGCTGTGATGCTAAACACATACGTGTGGGGGGGTGTACTGAGAGCCCCTGAATACGGTGTGTTAGGAAGTCTAACTAAAGTGCGTGTGTGTTGAGTGTATATCAAACATTGCATGTATGACTGTTTGAGTGATGCAGAAAGGATTTAGCCAGGGAACCAATGTCACTTGCACTAACATGAAGATTAATTGGGGGTGTGGATCGGGAAGGATGTGAAGTTAGAGGAGGCTGGGTTACACATCTGAAGGGAGGGAAGCAGAAAGGATAAAATTGAGAATGTTGTTCAGTGTCCTAGGGTAGGAGACACTGTCTTCCCATGATGGAATGTCTTGGAGGAATTGCATGGAGACACCCTCACTCCCCCAGATAATCCCCTGTGGTGAGTGGTTCCAGTAGCTCCCCGCAATCCCTGAAGAGGCAGCTGAGAAGGAATGTTCCTGTGTGGGGGAAAGATCACCCGAGCCAGCTGTCTGGATGTGATGGTCCCAACTGCTTTCTAGGCCTCTGACAGGAAGGCCTCAGAAAGACATGCAGTGGAGCCTAGGATGCTTCCAGCCTGGAGCAGCTTCGGTGGTCCTGTAGTCCTGCACCCTGGCACCACCCCACCCGAGGGAAGCAGACGTTTTTCCGCCTGAGCCAGCTTCTGTGCTCACACAGCCGCCAGTCACAGGCAGCATCCGCCCCACCCTTCTCCCCCAGGGCGCTGCACCCTTGGCTCCTGGGAGAAACGCGCTGACCAGGGCAGCGGGCCTCCCCAATACCGTAGGAGGGAAAGGGAGGCCGCAGGGAGCAGAACAAAGGATAAACTGTGCGTGTAGAGAACCAGTTGTTTCTCGACTTTGTAAAGACTGGGTCAGTCAAGAACCGTTTTCTAGAATCCAAATACAAATAAAGTATTTTCTTGGCGTTTGATAACATCGTGTCCTGGCTGTAAAATCTAAGGACGTGTTTGCTATTGCAACATTATTTTTAATGAGCTGTTATTGGCCTGTCCTGCAGTTAGTATTGCCAACAGTAAAAGGCATCACTATGTTTGCAGGTAACACAAGGAACAACATATTTTGACCCCGAATTTCTGTTTATTTTTCATTTACAACACATGCCCTCGTTTTTATTCCAACCAGAGGGAAATGAAGAGAGATCTAGCTTCACTGAGGTCCAGGCTAAAATTTTTGCCATAAATACTCATGCCCGTTTATTTGGGGCAGTTTCCTATCAATAGAAAACGATAGTGGACGTTTCGGCCATAGTTGAATCAATTGCGTCAATCGGGTTTGAGGAGCCTAGCAAAGCACTGGGTGAGGCACTGGAAACGCGTGGATGCGCTCCCCAGCGGACGCCCC
The DNA here is from genome assembly GCF_036562045.2 of Rhinolophus sinicus. Classification (NCBI taxonomy): domain Eukaryota; kingdom Metazoa; phylum Chordata; class Mammalia; order Chiroptera; family Rhinolophidae; genus Rhinolophus; species Rhinolophus sinicus. The sequence goes on from NC_133757.1 coordinate 7,104,810, forward strand.
CTGCCTGTGCTCTCCAGTCTTCACGGTCTCCGGGTTCCTCACCTCCCCCTTCTGGCTCCCTGCTTCAAACCGCGCCCTGCCAGGAGTTGGGCGTGCAGACCCCATGCTCCAAGGCAGGGAGCCTCGGGGCTGGAGAGAGGCGCCCAAGCACTCGCTTCGGTCGAGCGGACCCGCGCTTCCCCGCCGTCCTCAGCGCGCCGCGCCTCGGCAGGCGGCCCGCCACGAGCGCGGTGGCCTGGCGCGCAGCAGGCGCGTGGGAACATCTAGCGTTGCACTGCCAGGCAGCGGCGGGGAGGCTGCGGGAAACCCAGAGAGGCTGCCCTTGAGGTATTGGGCGCCGGTGCTCAGAAAAGGGCCCCGCTGTTAGGAGGCAAGATCCTTTCGGTCGTCGCAGCCACAGTCGGGTGGTCTCTGTTCCCTGGCACTGGACACACCAGGACTGCACCCACACCCGAGCTTTCCCGGAAGCCACAGTTCCTCAAGGCCTGCGGAGGCCGCCGTGTGCCCGATCTGGGAACCGCGGTCCCTAGGACTGGTTGGGTGCGAGGGGTCTCCCAGCTGGACTTCGTGATCGGTCTGCGGCCGCAGCTCAACTCTAAGTTCACTCTCTCCTTCCCTCCCCCTACCCGCGGAGCCCGCCACGCTTCAGGCCCGCTGCCGAGTGCCCAGGGATGTCCGTCCTGGAAGCTCGCGGCTCTCGAAGGAACAGTGGTCTGGGAACCGAACGCGAGTCTGCAACCTTCAGTTAGGAAATACTAGCTATCTCTGAGCTGGTGGCTGCCGCTTGGCTCGATTTCACAAACTAGATAAGCCCAGGTCCTCGCCCCTTCCGCCCAGCATTCTTCCCTGCTCGCAGGGCCTTTCAAGCCCAGTAAGATACAGGGTGAGAGAACGGCTCTGGTAGCGAACAAAGCCGCCTCTGTCTTCGCCGCCTCTTGGATTATAGTGATGTGCGTCCAGGTCGGACTCCGCGAGCGCAGAGGCAGCCATAGAGCCAGGCAGGAAAGAGTTTCCGAGACACCTGCTCCGAGGGAAACCGTCCAAAGTTACACACGCTGGCAACACGAAACGCTTCGCTTTTCTTTTTAATTAATTCAATTTCACGACAACATTAAGTGTAACAATATTTTGTTTCTTTTTCTCTTTTTTTTTTAAAAAGGGACTGAACCGGGGCAGAGGTGGGGAGACGGGGCGGTGGGGGGGGGGGCAAACTATCGCAGAACAACAGGTGTAGCTAACAGAAAGAAAACACATTGGGTGGCAGAGCAAGGAGCCCTGCAGAATTGAGGGTGAATTTTACAAGAAATCTGTACATTTATCAAATAAGTTAAAATTCTCCTAAATTGATTGTCCTTCACTTAAAGCGCTCCAGTATCCTATCTTACTCCTTTGAGCATTGCTACCTATCCTTGTTTCCTTCCTTCCCCCCTTTCTCCTTCTTACTTTTCTCTTCCTAAACGAATGACTGGGATTACACAGTGAAAACGTCTGCTTCTCTCCGTGGAGGAAGAGCAGGGCTCTCAGGAAATTTTGTACAATATTGCACAGGTCAGAAGTACAACCGTTACTGCAGAACAAAAAGGTAGGAACTAAAAGAAACAGGGTGTTTTTAAATATTGAAACCACTCTCTCAAAACAGGGAACGAAGAATAATAGAAATATTAAATAATTTTCCAACAAATGAAATTCCCAAAGTAAATGCTACTAATAAATAAGGCCACTCACACTGGGCCAGATGTGGAACTGTTTCAATAATCAGAAGTCTGATTTTTGGCTATCTTGTCTTTTCTCTTTAAACACTTAATTAGAGAATTCTTCCATCACAAAGCAGGACAGATGAAGAGGTCAACTGCGACAGACCTCTGCCAGAGAGAAATGCGGACTGAGTTGGGGTTCTTATGAGAGGCTACTCAGATTCTGAAAATTGGGGAGAATAACCCTTTGGGGGTGGAGAGGAAGAACCACACCTAGAAATCCAGAAATAAAAGTACTACAGTGTAAGTTCTCTCTTTTTCTCTCTCCTTCTGAAAATAGTTCAATAGAAACTGAGTAAACTAGAGGGGTTCAGGGTTTTGTCCTTATTTTCCTTCTTTAAAAACAAAACCAAAAAGCCACAACGCAAGGTAAATATTGGGGGAGGGTTCCTCATATTACAAAAGTTTTCAGCTGAAATATTTGACCCGGGAATTTTTTTTTCTGCTCTCTTAATATATACCAAAACCAAAAGTAAGAGGGGAAGCGCCTCAAATCCATTAGGGGTGAATTGCACGAAAATGCATTGCAAATACTTACAAAACGCTACCGATTGGGAGAGGGGAGGCCGGGGCAGCGCGCCAAAGCCCTAGTTTCCGAAGGCCGCTGGACGTCTCGGCGCCCTCGGCCCGGCCCAGTCTCCATCAGGGTCTGGGAAGGGGGCCGGGCGCTCCCTCCTCCCCTCTCGGGCCTCAGACGGGCCGTAGCAGCGGCACAGACGAGACCACTGGGTGAGAGTAGTAGACGGGGTGCGGAAAGGTGAGCAGAGGCTGGCTGACAGGCACCGGGGCCCCTGCGGCCGCGGCCGCCGCGCCCTCGGCCGCCGAGTTCTCGTGGTAGAGGATGGGCACCCGCACGATGCGCTGCGCCGCCGCGTGGCTCAGGTTGGCCGCCTCCAGCTCAGCCGCCAGCTGCCGCTTCCACTTGTTGCGGCGGTTCTGGAACCAGATCTTGACCTGCGTTTCGGTGAGATGCAGCGACGCGGCCAGACCAGCGCGCTCTGAGCTGCTCAGATAGCGCTTCATGTCGAAGGTGGACTCGAGCTGAAAGACCTGGCTGCGCGAGAAGACAGTGCGCGTCTTCTTCTTGCGGCACGCGGGCTTCTTCTCCGGGCTTTCAGCGCCCTTCTTCCAGTCCTCGGCGCCCGGCGTCGCCGCCGAAGCCCCTAGGCTCGTCCCAGCCGCGCCCGGCGGCGCCTCGCCCTCCTTCTTGCCTTCTTCCGAGTCGCTCTCCTCCAGAATGATCTCGTCCGGGCTCTTGGAGTCCAGCTCCTTGTGGTCAGGGTCGGCCTTGAGCAGTGGCTCGGGGGAGTCGCGGTCTGTGCCCGAGGCGGGGGAGGAGTCTCGCAGGAGGGCCTTCTCAGAGGCTGGGGAGAGACAGACAGACGGACGCACACACAAGCACACCGACACAGCCTTCAGCGAGGCCGGCGCCTGGGGGCTGCAGGCTCGATCCGCGCCTGCCTCAGGGCCCCAGGCCTCGAGGCCTCACCATTCCTGCCGGCCTCCTCCTGCCCGGCTGAGCCAGAATAGGGGCGTCGAGTTCTGGGATCCCCACTCCTCCCAAAGACAGGAGACAGAGACAGGGATGGTGGCAGAGTGGCCGCTTCCTTTCTTTCCCTTAGCATCCCCACCCAGGGCCCAGGGAGAGATTCGCTTCTGGCTTGAGCCTGCTCAGGTCACTCCCTCCCTCCAGGCCAAGTCCCCAGTCCCAGCCGCCAGAAGCCTCCCCATTCCTGTCTGAGGCCACTTTCCCCGGAAGCGCCTGCGCCCCGGACTCCAACTCCACTTTTCTCACCAAGTGGGACTGGATTCCCGGGCAGCGCAACCGAGCACACAGCCGGAGATGCACGCCAGGTGCCAGAGAAAGTTGGCCAAACTGTGGGTTGGAGGATGCGGGGGTCCCAGGGTTGCGATGGGAGGCAGCGCGGGGCCGGGATGGGACAGGCGGGCGGAGAGGACAACGAAAGTTTAAAGAGAGGTCGGTACCTTCAGGTCGCGGGAGGTGGCCGCTGGCAGGGGTCAGGGTGTAGGGGTACCACCAGGCCGGGGAGCGCTCCAGGTAGTGCGCGGGCAGGGCAAACCTCTGCGCCGGGATCTCAAAGCGGGGGAAAGCCAGGTCGCCCACCTGCGAGAGCGCGAAGCCCGCGGCGCCCTCCAGGGCCCCTTTGGCCGCAGCCGCAGCAGCAGCGGCGGCGGCTGCGGCTGAGGCTGGAGCGAAGAGCGTCCGTGGGGGCGGCTGCGGCTTAGGGGGAGGCCGGTGGTGATCTCCGTTGAGCAGGTTCTTGATGGAGAACGGGGACTCCTTAGGCGCGGGAGGCGGGGGCGGCGGCGGGGGCTGCGCGCTAGCAGTGCCCGGGGCATCCGGTCCGGGCTCCGGCATGGTCCCCTCTCCTCCGGGTCCCCGGGAGGGAGGGAGCGGGACAGGCGGGCGGCCGGGCGAGCAGGCGGGCGGCCGGAAATCAGACCATAAACGGAACTCAACTACGGGGTGCTATGTCGGGGGCCGCCTGGGGCGCAAATCCAGCGGCAGGAGGGCGGGGTGAGGACCCGGCTGGGGCGGGTTCGCATGGGGGAGGGGTGCTGAGGGGCGGGGAGCGGCCCTGCTGCTTCACCGAGGGAGCAAGGCGGCTCGGCGGCGGCTGCAGCTCCCGGGGAGGAGGCGGCAGGAGCAGTCCCCGGCTTGGGGCTGCGTCAATCCGGCGCCGGATGCTAATGATGAAATCAAAATGTCATCCAAGTTAAATGCGGGGAGTATACGGCGATTGGGCGCGTACAATGGCAAATGGGATTAGGCAGGCGAAGGCACAGCCGAGCCCGGGCCCCGCAGCCGCCTCCGCCACCGCCCCCTCTTCGCCTTCCCTTGGATTTTGGCGCTTTGGCTTCGGGCTATAAGAGCCCGCCTGTTATTGGCTTTATATAGTCCAATTAGGCAGCAAATGAGGACAAGCCTATTAGCACAAAAGGATATTGGCTCCCACTAAAGAGCACTCGGAGCGCTCCCGCGAGCGCCGGAGGCGAGCGAGGGACGCGGAGCCGGTGGCGCCCCCGGCCCGGAGCGCACTGACAGCCGCAGAGCCAGGAGCCTACGCCTCCCTCTTCTCCACCCCTCCCCGGCCCCCCGCAGCTCAGGGACCCGTTTCCAGCCGCCTGGCCTGCGGGAGGGGGAAGGGGCGGGCCAGGCCCGCCCGGGTCACCTCGGGGTTATCCACGCTGGCAGCTGCCGCTCCCCCGCCTCCAGGGGCTTGGCAGGGGCCCACCGCTCCCACGCAGCTGGAGAGCCAAGCAACAACCCCAGCCCAGGAGGCAGGACGCGATCTCCGGCCCCGGGCGAACTCACCACTTTCCTACCCTTTAGGGTCCGGCGGCCTCAGCATTTTCTCCAATGCCTGCTACGGGAGCCGCAACGAAGAGGAGGATTTGGGTTCCCCACACACCGTCTAGTCGATAGTAAGGGAATCGGGGTGTAAGTCCTTGCACTGCGTCAGCGGGCTCAGGAATCCGCGTGGCCTTGGCCTTTGGCCCTGGGAAACTGAAGAATGATCCTGTCCCCGGGAGCAAGAGTGGGTGCGCGTTTCTGCGCACCCGAGTGTGCGCGCAGAACGGGCTGACGCCCGCGAGTCACTCAATGGGGCTGCTGGGGCAGAGGCGTCCCGGCTCCGACGGCTACGCTCCAAAGGGCGCTCTTCTCCTCTCCTCTGGCCACTGGGGCCCAAAGCTTGGCAATTAACTCGGAGCCCGCGGCCTCAAAGACTGTACCTTTTCCCGGGAAGTCTCTCCGGCTGACGTTTGGAACTGGCTATAAGAGCGGCAGCGCGAACCTTCGAAGGCACAACTACGTACCTTCCTCGGCTGTGACCGTAGCAGCGGCACCCGCAGTACGTTCCGACAGCCTCCAGGTCCCTAGAGAAACCTGCTGGACCCCTGAGGGACAGCTGGGAGGACATTCACTCTACTCCATCGGCCTTAAAAACAACTCCCTAGGTTGTACAAGAAGTCAGCAAGGCAGACATTTAAGACTCTAGATTTAAGCATCAAATAATCAGAAATGCTTGTGAGGTGCCTTCCCCAGTCAGAGAAAGGTGGCCAACTGGCCATCACTCCCCACTACCCATTGTGAGCTTCCATACACCCGAGGTCTTTTTGTGGTCCCTTTGCCTCCCCATCGCCTTCTTCGTTAGATCGAGCCCTCACCTAACTCAAGGCCGCCCTGCATTGGCAGTTAGGACCGCTCTGGTTTCCCAGTTGAGAAGCGGGTAAATTTTATTTTCTGATCCGCAGCTTCAGACCTCCCCCATCAAATCTCGATGGGCGCATTTAATGCTTTTTTCAGCAAACATTCATCTACAATAGTGAATCCTATTTTTGCTTTGGGAACCTGGAAGCATTGTAAATGGTGCTTCCATAGACAATTATTAATCTCATTATTATTACTCCCTTGAGTTTGTACAGGGCTTTACTGGAATGCAAAACGCTATACAGAGCCATCCAAAATCTGAGTTGGAACCAAACACAGCACTGAGACTCAAGCAGGGTGGGTCTTACACTTGGGTTTTATAGATGGAAACGGGCTCCTGGAGAGACCAGGCCAAAGTCACCCAACTGGTGCTGGACACTCAGAAGTCATTTTCTCTCCAACTGCAGAGAGAGCTGGATGTGCGTAGGTCTACACAGGTTGGGGTGGACCGCTCGCACCCCCCAGCCACGCGGCTGAGGATGTGGCTGAGAGGCCCCTGCAAATGTGCTCGCGTGTTGTGGGAGCTCTCGCGTCCCAGGCGGCTAAGTGTAAACTTGCCCAAAGTTCTGACGCATGGAAGCCGCCTTTAAAGTGAGGCCAGCAGTAAAGTTCATCTCCCCTGTAAAGGAAGCACCTGGCAGACGTCGCCGAAAGTTCTGGCTGGGGAAGTGGGCTCTTAGCTGTTCGAAATTTGAGGATTAGACCCAGAGGGGAAGGGGCCCTGACTGGCGGGAGGAGTCCAGGACAGCCATCCTCGCACCCTGTGGCGCCGGTACGTGAGCCTTACTCTCTTGTCTCAAGTTTTCCCAGTGTCTCTCTTCCCAGGGGGTGTGCAGGTGTGTTGGTGTGTGCATGCGCGCGCGTTTTGACCAGGGAGAGGAGTTGGTCGGGTGTCAGCTTCACAACCCATCCCCAGAGTTTCAGGGCTGCTGGATTTGAACAACTGGGTGCCCAGAGGAAATCTTTCTTTGTCTTTCGCTTCGAGAAAGCTTTTGGGTATGGGGCCCCAGGCGCGGACACATCCCTTCTCTCGCCCTCTGGCGTGGGGTGTTGCCTCAGCTTACTCCAGCCCACGACTCCATTCAAAGTCAGGCTAACAGCGCCCTCTAAGGGACATCCTCTAAACCAAAGCTGCTGGCTCAGCGGGGGAAACCACCCCGTCCGCGCAAAGCAGTTAAAAGTCACCGCGGTCTTACCCTTTCGGACCTTGGCTAGAGAATAAAAGCACTGTTTTCTCTGGATTTCGGGAGAAGCAATGAGTGAAATCGCCTGCAGATTTCTGCTGATCGTTAGCTGGCCACCGTAGAAAGTTGTCTTGCCTGTCTCTCAATTTCCTCTCCTTCTTTCCTGCCTGTTTTAGGGTCCATTTAATGTTCCCGGAGTAACCGATCCTGAGATGCCCATCTGAGCTGCGGGCTAGATGTGAGCTCCTGGAAGGGCGGAGGGCGGTGGGGCTGTCTTATTCGTCTTCTCAGCACTCAGCGCACACATGGCTCACCAGTGGTGCTCAGTTAATGCCTCAGTGAGCGAGCGAGTGAATGAATGAATGAAGTTTCCATTGCAGAGGATTTGCCTAGTTGGTTAGCCTGATCATACCCCAAAACAGTTTTTAAAAAGTTTAATGAGAACCTGAGGTCTTTTGATGACGCATTTTACCAAACCTACAGGAGCACCAGCCACAGGATCACTAGAGGACCTTTCACAGGCTGAGCCAAGGTCATGGGCTGTGCAGCAGGGTCTCTGCATCACTTCCCAGAGGGACAAGGAGCCCAAAGGGCAGAGGGAGCCTGTAGAACACTAGTGATTAGCACCCCACTTTTACACAAAAGAATGCTTAGAATGGTGCTCTCACCTACCTCCCCACCTCTCCTCCGGTGACCAGCGTACACCCAGAACACATATACACATATGCACACATACAAGTCAGTACATAGTAAGTTCCTCAGGGGAGGGAGCATTTCCATATTCTCTAAAACTTTCCCTCCTCCCTTCCATAGAGTCCTTCTTGGAATAGCTTCCTGGAATGGCCCAAGTGCTTACCCATGGAGTAGGAGGAAATGTTTAGGCTTCTTGCCAAGGCTGCAAAGCTCCCAGGCATGGAGGCTCCCCGCCATTAACCCAGCCAGAGTTTACACTGGTCCTGATGGGCACATTTAACACCTAACTCTCCTGACCTGCAGGTCCTTGATTTGTAGGCAGAATTGACAAAAGCCTAAAGGTGTGATCTTGGGGAGACTGTGCCCCAGCCTACATGTGCTCTGGTTCTCTTTCCTGGAAAGTTCTCCCCCGTCTGTTCCAGTGCTGCCAAGAATGCTGCTAAAGACCCCTCCCTTTGGCTGATGACTGTGACTCAGAAAAAGCACAGCTCTCAGAGACGGGTCTTATCCATGTCGTCCTTATCACATATGTATCCTGAGTCACATGCGATGTTCTTAGAGTGGCTGATGTCTAACCCTTTCCTGAGAGTAAAGGTGATAATTATATAGAGAGGTGGTATCAGCTAATAGTCATTGTGTCCTCCTTATATGCCAGGCACTATAACCCTTCGAGGCAGGTACTGTTATAATCTATTTGACAGATTAGGAAACTGAGGCACAGAGAGTGTGATGAAAGAGAGTACTAAATGCGTTTAGCCTCAGAGGGTTGTTATAATGACGGTGGGGCATACCCTGAGTGCTGTGTAAGTGCTGGGTCTTGCTGCTGTTCCTCTTCATTCCCTTTTCAGGATAAGTCCAGAATGGGCCAGAAATCCATTCTTGCAGGGTTTCCCTGAGAAAGCTAGCACACTTTACAAGGGAGGGTGCCCCAGGAATTGCTGCTGTGGCCTTACTGTACTATCAAGGAGCAAGCTAGCTTTCCCACACCCCATCCCCCTTTCTCTTCCTGGTTCTCTTGTCTTCTGAAAAAAGTCTTTCTTCCCAAACCAAGAAATATTTGCAGAGTGCTTTCTATCTTCAGAGTTCTCACTATGGGAAAAGAAGGGCAGATTTTTGCATTTTGCTCCATCAAATCTTACCATTTATAAGTATGTGGACATTGTGTGGGCTCTGGCTGATAATTTGCTGTAATCTTTGATAAGACCCTGAACTTCTCTGTGGCTCAGCCCTGGCTCAGCGTCTTCATCTGAAAAACAATGGGATGCATCAAAGTGACCTCATTATGAAAGCAAGGCAGGGCATCCTTCTGTCTTGGAAGAAGGCCTCATTATGGAAAAGGCTGTGCAAGGTCTCAGACTCCATCCTCAGGGCTTACCCTCCTCCTGGGTCTGGCCCTCTGAGAACTGCTGTACTCTCCATACCTCCTCAGGAAGGCTGCTTCCCTGAGGCTGTGCAACGGCCCCACTGTGGACAGACACTCTACTTTGGTTCCATTCATATGAAATGTTGCCACAATAGACAACTTCATAGAGACAGAAAGTAGATAAGTGGTTGCCTAGGGCTGAGGGGTTGAGGGGAAATGGGGGGGGTGTGACTGCTAATGGGTACAGGGTTTCTTTTGGGGATGATGAAAATATTCTAAAGTTGGTTATGATAATGGTTGCCCAATTCTGTGACTACACTAAATCCAGTTGAACTATACACTTTATTTTTATTTTTTAAAGATTTTTATTAAAAATGTAGGTAGCATACAATGTTATATTAGTTTCAGGTGTACGCAATAGTTATTCAATATTTGTATACCTAAACAAGTGATCACCATGACAAGTCCAGCAACCATCTGACACCGTCCCAGCTATCACAATATTATTGACTATATTCTCTATGCTGTACATTACATTTCCATGACTTATTTGTTTTATACCTGGAAATTTGGATCTTTCAGTCTCCTTCACCTTTCCCCCTTTTTAAATTTTTCAATTACAGTTGACATTCAATATTATTTTATATTAATTTCAGGTGTACAGCACAGTGGTTAGACATTTACATAATTTAAGAAGTGATCGCCCTGAAGTGTCTAGTACCTACCTGGCACTGTACATAATTGTTAACATACGAGTCAGACAATTAAGTTCACGAACTCATCCTAGAAAAAGTGCTACATACCTCATTGCTGAATATCACTATGGTCACCTTCGAAGCACTCCCCTTGGGAAGCTATGCACCAACACCAGAGTCTAGTTCACCCTTCAAAGCAATTTTGGAACTCTTTCTGGAATGGCCATCAGAGCTGTCATTGTATTACCCTTGATGTCCTGAATGTCATCAAAATGTCTTCCTTTCAATATTTCCTTTCTCTTTGGGTAAAGAAAGAAGTCTTTGGGGGCCAGATCAGGTGAGTAGGGAAGGTATTCCAATACAGTTATTTGTTTACAGGCTAAAAACTCCCTCACGGACAGTGCTGTGTGAGCTGGTGCATTGTTGTGATGCAAGAGCCATGAATTGTTGGCGAAAAGTTCAGGTTGTCTCACTTTTTCACGCAGCCTTTTAAGCACTTCCAAATAGTAAAGCTGGTTAACTGTTTATCCAGTCGGTACAATTTCATAATGAATAATCTCTCTGATATAAAAAAAAGTTAGCAACATCATTGCAGTAAGTTCATGAACTTAATTGTCAGACCTTGTGTTATTGACTATACTCCCCACAGTGTACTTTACATCCCTATGACTATTTTGTACCTACCAATTTGTACTTCTTAATCCCTTCACCTTTCACTCTGCTCCCAACCCCCTCCCGTCTATCACCCCAGTAAATCTAGTATCCACCTAACACCATACGTAGTTATTACAATATTATTGACTACAATCTTTATGCTAAACCCTATATCCCCATGACTACCGTGAAACAACCTATTTGTACTTCTTAATCCCTTCCCCTTTTTTCACCCACACCCTCAAGCCCCCTCACGTCTGGCAATCATCGAAATGTGTTCTGTATCTATGAGTTTGTTTCTATTTTGTTCTTTAGATTCCCACAATAAGTGAAATCACATTGCATTTGTCTTTCTCTGTCTGACATTCCACTCAGTACAATACCCTCCAGGTCCATCCATGCCGCTGTAGATGGCAAGAACCCATTCCCTTCTATCCCTGTATATGTACCACTTCCTCTTTATCCTTTCTTCCATGGACAGACACGTAGGCTGCCTTCACATCTTGGCCATTGTAAACAATGCTACAATGAACATATGCATGCCCACATTCCCTCAAAGTAGCATTTTGGGTTTCTTTGGATAAATACCCAGAAGTGAGATTACTGGGCCATTTTTGTCTCTTCTTATAGCCTTTGTTTTAAAGTCTATTTTTTTGTCTGGTATAAGTATTGCTACCCTACCTTTTTTGGTTTCCATTTTCATATCTTTTTCCATCCCTTTACTTTCTGTCTGTGTGTGTCTTTCAATCTGAAGTGAGTTTCTTGTAGGCAGCATATGTAAGGATTTGTGTTCTTATCCATTCGGCCCTCCTATGTCTTTTGATTGGAGTACTTAATCCATTTACATTGAAAGCAATTGTTGATAGATATGTAGCTATTGCCATTTCATTATTCATAATTTTTATCTCCCTCCCCCCATCTTAAAGAAGTTCCTCTAACATTCCTTGTAATACTGGTTTGGTGGTGATGAACTCCTTTAGTTTTTTCTTGTCTGGGAAGCTCTTTACCTGTCCTTCGATTTTAAATGGTAACCTTGCTGGGTAGAGTAATCTTGATTGTAGGTCCTTGTTTCCATCACACTGACTATTTCATGCCAATTTCTTCTGGCCTGCAGAGTCTCTGTTGAGAAATCAGCTAACAGTCTTATGGGAGCTCCCTTATAAGTTACTAGTTGCCATCCTCCTGCTGCTTTTAGGATTCTCTCTTTAACTTTTGCCATTTTAATTATAATGTGTCTTGGTGTGGGCCTGTTTGTGTTCATCTTATTTAGGAGTCTGTGCTTCCTGGGCTTACATATCTATTTCCTTCACCAGGTTAGAAAAGTTTTCAGTCATTATTTCTTCAAATAGTTTCTTAATCCCTTGTTTTCTCTCTTCTCCTTCTGGTATCCCTATGATGCGAATGTTATGTTTGATGTTGTCCCAGAGGTCTCTTAAACTATCCTCATTTTTTTTTTTTTTTTCTGTTCCCATTGGGTGTTTTCTGCTATCTTGTCTTTCAAATCACTGATTTGATCCTCTGCTTCATTTAGTCTGCTGGTGATTCCTTCTAGTGCATTCTTCATTTTAGTTCATGTATTCTTCACTTCTGACCGGTTCTTTTTTGTGGTTTTTATGTCCTTTTAAATGCTTTTTATCTCTTTGTTGAAGTTCTCACTAAATTCCTTGAGTATCCTTATAATCATTGTTTTGAACTCTGCATCTGGTAGGTTGCTTGCCTCTGTTTTATTTAGTTCTTTTTCTGGAGCTTTCTCCTGTTCTTTCATTTCAGATGCATTTCTTTGCTTCCTCATTTTGGCTGGTGTTTGTTTCTATGTATTAGGTAGATCTGCTATGTCTCCCAGTCTTGGCCAGGTGGAGCTCATCAGGCAAATCAGATTCAGATTTGGCTGGAGAGGTAGGGCTCGGCACAGGAAAGATGGCATCTGCCTGCCAACTGCATGAAAGGAAGATTCCACACAGGGAAATTGGCAACTGTCCACCAGGCCTTGCTTTGAAGTCACACACCTCAGTCTGCTCCCCGTATGCCTCCAATACCCCTCCAGTCACTGTCTCACTGCTGGAGCCTAAGGTAAGTGCCTGTGAGTGAGTGAGTCTGTGCACAAGCCGTTAAAGAGGATGTCTGGGTTTCCTGCAGCCTTCCGTTCTACCTGGATGATTGGAATCCCACTGTTTTTCACAGCTAAATGTTGTGGGGCCTCCTCTTCCCGGTACCAGTACTCCGGGTTGGGGAGCCTGATGTGGTTTTGGGGTCCCTTGTTCCTCTGGGGCGGACCTCCACAGCTGATATCCCTCCTGACTCTCAACCACTGCACGGAGGTTTGGGGCCAGCCTGTTTCACCTCTCCACGCCTCCTACCAGTCTCGTCACGGCTTCTTTATATCCTTAGTATAAAAGTTATGTTCAGGTAGACTTCAGATGGTCCTCCAGGGTGATTGTTCCATAATTTCTTTGTAATTTTAATGTGTTCACAGAAGGAAGCAGGCACAGTGTTTATCTACTCTGCCATCTTGGATCTCTGAACTGTACACTTTAAATGAGCAGCTTGTATAATACCTAAATGATAATTCAATGAAGTTGTTTAAAATCCACCTCCCAGACCCCATATGTAGATACAGTCTTAGCAGTCCCATGGAGCTGGTCCAGTAACTTACCTGGGTGTGGGGACAGAGTCCCAGGGAGCAGTTTCCAGGCTCTTGGCCTCACTTGGAAAGGTGCTGGCTCGGTTATCAGATGGCCATCAGCGGTAATCAATGGCCATCCGCTGTGGCTGGGTGGCCACCAGCTGTTACTGGTTAGCCATTAGCCACTAATATAACTGCTGTGGCTACTACGCTAGGGGGCTTGTTTGGTTGGCAGAGAAGCGGATGGCAGATTGCGGATCGTGTGGTTCCTGCTTCCTGTGTCTCCAACCCAGCCACCGTTGAGAATATAGTGATATGAACCCCCTATCCATGGCTCTGTTGGTGTCCATTTTTGGCCTCACCATATCCTGCATTCTTGTGCGGGGAGCGGGAGCTGAGTCCCTGCATGACATTGGGGCTCTCTCAACTCTTTCTACTCAGTTCCTATGTCTGTGGGGCAGGGAGGGAGGGACACAAGGACCCTTGGCTCAGCCTCCTGTGTGTGAGAAACTCTCCTCCAACAACATAGGGGGCACCTATGCCCTCCAAACCTCAGTGGGATTGTACCAGCTACATCTGAGCTGAGCGAAAGCCTGTTCCTATGGTCCATGTGGGGCCATTATCCCTTCCGGCTGTGATGTTCTGTGATTCTGTGCTCCTTACTTCAGTGATTAAGGAATGACCCATTCTCCCTGAACTATTAATTCTCTTCTGCCACATGAAGGTGACACTATGAGGAAAATCAGTGGTCATTTGTATAAACCAGGACAGCTCATGAAGACTGCCAGGAAAGGAGCAGCCACAACCTCCTCCAGAATATCTGCCAATGGCTGAGCAACCCTAGAGATTCTTTCATTCATTCACTCAGTCAACAGTCATGCCTGGGCAGGCTTTGTGCCAGGCTCTAGGAATTTAAGACTAAACCAGTTACAGCCCCTGTCCTAGCTTGCAGCCCAGGGAAGAAGAATGAGAAGGAAACAAAAGAAATGGCAATGCAATGTGAGATGCAAAGTGTCTCTAGCCCAGGTAGACAAAGAGTGATTTGGGAATACAGAGAAGGAAACCACTAATTCAGTGTGGTGGTGTGGTGTGGTCAGTAGAGGCTTCCTGGAGCAGGTGGTCAACTAGAGCCTTGATGAGTGTGTTATCAGGTAGAGAAGAGAGAAGGACGAAGAGACAGTGGAAACAGCCAAGAAATGTTGGGGAAAGACTTTATGTGGTGGGAACAGTGCACAGAAGGCTGGAGAGCAAAGCCAGAGCCTGGCCAAAGAGACTGTTTCCTTTATGTTGGCCCTTGACTTCCTGCATCAAAATTAATAGGACTCAACCAAACCTACGAAGTCACATGGAGGTGGTGGTGGTAGTGAAGCATGGGCTCAGGAATCTGCTGTTTCTGCTAGCTGTGATAGGCAGTCTTCTAGCATGTTCCCTGTGTTAGTTTCCTAGGGCTGCTGTAGCAATCTAATGGTCTTAAAACAACAGAAATTTATTCCTTTATGGTTCTGGAGACTAGAAGTCCAAAATCAAGGAGTTGGCATGGCCATGTTCTCTCTAAAGTTCTAGAGAAGAATCTGTTCTAGGAAGAATGCCTCTCTCCTAACTTCTGGTGGCATCTGGCAATCCTTGGCATTCCTTGGCCTATATCTTCATCAGTCCAATTTCTGCCTCTGTCTTTCCTATGTGTGTGTCCCTGTGTCTGCCCGTGGCCTTCTTATAAGGACATCAGTCATTGGATTGAGGGCCCATTCTGACCCAGTATGATCTAACCTTAACTTGATTTACATGTTATATCTTAACTTACATCTGCAAAGACCTTATTTCCAAATAAGGTAACATTCACAGGTATTGGGAGTTAGGACTTCAGTATATCTTTTTTTGGAGGGGGAAAGATTTAGCTAACCAGTCCCCAATAATCCCTGCCTCCTAGTATTCATGACCTTGTGTAATCCCCTCCTTTAGAGTATGGGCTGGATCTAGTCCTGAATCCTAACCCATCAAATACAGCAAAGGTGATGGATGTCACTTCCATGACTGGCTTACAAAAGATGGTAACATCTGTCTTGTAAGCTGATTCTCTCTGTTAATCCCTCAGCTTGCTTGCTTTGATGAGCGAAGGGTGTCCTCTTGAAGATGTAGGCAATTGGAAGTCGTGGAAGGATTTTCAACCGGAAGGCAGAGGATCTAATCAGATTTAGGTTCTGGAAAGATCACTTGGATAATTTGAAGAATTCCTCAGAGAAAGGAGGGACAGGTTGCTGGGAGGCTGGTCAAGGAGTGGTTAATGAGGACCTAAACTACCAGGGATTTTTCACAAAGTAAATGTACCCATATTACCAGCACCCACATTAAGAAACAGAACATTCCAGAATCCTAGCAGGCCTCCTGTACTCCTATCCAGTCATTCCCTTCCCCCACCCCCAACAAGGATAACCACTATCTGGCCAGACATCAGTTTGCCTACATTTGCATTTGAGATAGACGGAATCATAGTTTGCTTGCCTTTGTGTGTGGCTTCTTTTACTCAACACTCTGTGTATGAGCTTTACCCACTTTGTCTCATGCAATTGTAGTTTGTTCCTTTTTATTGCTCTTTAGTATTGCATTGGGTGAATTTATTTATCCATTTTGCTGTTGATAGACATTTGAGTAGTTTCCGGTTTGGGACAATTCTACATGGAGCTGATATCAATACATCTTCTGGTAAACATAAATGTGTGTTTCTGTTGGATAATCCCAGGAGTGGAATTGTAGGCTTTAGGGTGTGCATATGTTTCCTTCTACTCATAGGGAAAAACCAAATGACAGAGATTAATGCATCCCAGTCTGCTCCAAATACTGTCACCTCGGGGATTTGGGTTTTGCCATATGAATTAGGTGGGAGACAACCTTTCAGTCCACAGCACAGGGAAGTGCCTGAAGCCTGGATTTGAGTCAGTTCTGGTTGTCACACACCTGTGTGGCTTGACCACGTCATTTTCCTCTCTAGAGCTCAATTGTCCTTGTTTCCTCATCTATAAAGTGAAGGGTTGCACTAGACAGATCCAGCTGAAAAGTGCTATGATTTTGTTTTGTCCTTTTCTCAACCTCCCTGAGACAGTCCTGCAGATTAGATTGAATTGAAAGGAGAGCAGTCTCACTCTCACTGTTCATAACTGACCTTTGATGAGGCTGGCTTTCTCAGGAACCCCAGCCAGAGGGAAGTCATCCCAGGACATGAGTTTGCCCCAATTTTCTCTCTAAATTGGAGGTCCCAAAGCAACTATAAGCCTGTAGATTTCTCTCTAAGAGATGCATAAGCGTGTTTTAAAACTCTGAAAGGGCTATAATGATGGATCAGATAAACTGATTTCCCTGAAGTTTGCAGGATACTGTGATCTGTATGATTTACATGTAACCCTCCCCGGTGTGTATGTTGTTTTTCTGGAATATGGGGTGACTAAATTTCTGCAAAATTGAATCCAATTTGGAAAACACATTGAGCACCTACCATGTGTCAACCTCCTCCCCGCTTAAAGGGGCCCAAGGCTGATGGAGATGTGCTCTCTGCTCTCTGGGACCTTACCATCTAGGGCAGGGGGCAGGCAAGGCTCACAGCTACCATGGTTCCCCAAAAATAAGACCTAGCCAGACCATCAGCTCTTATGCGTCTTTTGGAGCAAAATTAATATAAGACCCAGTATTATATTATAAGACACAGTATTATATTATATTATTATATTGTATTAGACCTGGTCTTATATTATATTAAAATGAGACCAGGTCTTAAATTAATTTTTGCTCCAAAAGACGCATGAGAACTGATGGTCTGGCTAGGTCTTATTTTCGGGGAAACACGGTATCAAGTCAAGTTGGACCAACATGAGTGCTAGCACAGAGATAGAGAGAAAGTAGCAGGTGGTATCTGAGAGAGTGGAGGTGAATTTTGAAGAGAGGGCCCTCAGGGGCTGCTGTCTTTGACAGGAAAGTGTCATGGTATTGGGGAGGAGGGGAAGGTGGCATTGAAACCAGGTCTTTAAGATGGAGAAGATTTCAACAAGCACAGCAGGTGGGTCAATTCCATCCTCAATCTGCAAGTCTCCAGATCTCTGTACATGCTATTCCCTCTACCTGGAATGCCCTCTCCTTCCCTCCTGGCTGTGTTTGTTGAGGTTCTGTGTATTCTTACATGACATTTCCCTTTTCGCTTAAGCTAGCTTAGGAATTTATTGTTATGTATCTGTCAATTTGGAAAGACTTTGATTGGTTCCCACTAAAGTACACAGAACTTAAAAACTCCCTAAGTTTTTGTAGCGTGTATATTTATAGACTAGGAGGCAGTCGTGATGTTGAATGCTGCATGTACCTGATCTGACTTTAGCCCGTGCTCCTAACCTTACACTATCCTTTGTCCCTAATGGAGAATACCTGTAAATATGAGGTTATAAGCTTGGAATGTCAGACCTCAGCAGTTAGCCTGGGTTTGGAGGATCAGAGAGAATCTGAGCAGATGGAACCAGGAAAGGGCTCCCTGGCCCATTAAATCCCCACCACCGCCTCCTCAGATGATCCAGCTGAGAGGCCTGATGTGGTGCAGACACCTCACGCTTGTTTTCTGTCTCAGCAAATTTTGGTTGTGACATTAGGATGGAGCCTCTAGTCCCTTATGTTGCACAGATGTTTTAAATCCACAAAGGGAACAGGCCAGCATGGCTACTCCAGGCAGTGGTCGGAGGGGGCGGGGTCACGAGCCATGCAGGAACCTCTTGAGCTGGAGAAGCTGCAGGATTTGGCTGGGGAATGTGTGGCTCAGCATCTCCCGATGAGGTCTGCACACAGGTGGAGGGGACATGCCAGTGCCCACGACCTGGATGATCTCCCCTTTCTTCCCTGGGGACTAAGGTGAGACAAACTGCTAGGGTGAGCACCCCTGTTTGTGGGATGGTCCCAGACACTCTGCACTTCACCCACTGCCTCCAGCCTCCACAATAATCTCCTTTAGTCTGTACTGTACCTCTGCTGGATGGGCTGCACTATGCACGAGGGAGGGGCGAATGGGGTACCCTGCACCAGACTGCCTGGGTTTGAATCCTGTCCCTGCCTCTTACCAGCTGTGTGAATGTGGACAAAGTGCTAACTGCTCTGTGCCTCAATATCCCCATCTGTAAAATGAGGATCATATGAATATCTTCCTCCTGTAGCTGCTGAGAGGATCAAATGAGACAATGTGTGGAAAGTGCTTACAAGTGTTGTGCAGGGAGGCCTGCGGGGTCTCTGGTCCCGCTCCCCATACAAGAACGCAGAATATGGTGAGGCCAAAAAGGAACACCCACGGAGCCATAGGTAGGGGAGTCATACCACTATATTCTCTCTGGCGGCTGGATCCACACTGTCCGCAAACCGCCATCCACACTTGCCAGCCCAGCCGCCATCTTCTTGCTAGCCCCCATTCTTCTCTTTCTTCTGCTAGCATAGCCACAGCAGTTATATTAGTGGCCAATAGCTCACTGGTTACAGCTAACGGCCAACTAACCACAGCTGATAGCCATGCAATTACAATTGATGGCCATTTACTACCTGAGCCAGCACCTGTCTATGTGAGGCCGAGAGCCTGGAAACTGCTTTCTGGGCCTCTGTCCCCACACAAGGAAGGTTCCTGGCACACATTCCATAAATGCCAGCTGTTAGTAATAGGTGGATGGGTGTTACTGTTTTGTCTACTTTACAGGGGATGGCTCTGAGGCACAGAGAAAGCAAGAGGCCTGCCAAGGTTGTTCAGCTAGATGGCAGTTGTTCTAGGTTGGGTTCCCCCTGAGCAGACCCTGAGGTAAGGGCTGCTGGATGAAAGCAGTCCTCCCAGGGGGACTGGGGTGGGATGGGAAAAGCCAGGCAGGGACGGGCAGGAAGCTGAATCACGTGTAACTTCAGACTGAATCCTGCAGTGGGTAGGCTCCCTCTGATCCTGCAGGGGAGCTCCGAGGTGCCAGTTATGCCTCAGAGTGGCCTTGTCAGAGGTAAGGATGCCGTCCCTGTCATGTTCCTGCTGCCTTGGACAGTCTGGCCAAGGCCACCCTGGGGGGACACAAACTCCTAGGCACTTCCAGCAATATGGTCATTTGTACAAAGTGGCCCCAGTAGCCCTGAGGCAGTCATCCCAGAGTCACAGGTGCTTGCAGTTAGAAGCAGAAACATCCACATTAGTGCCAGGGTGGGGAGCGGTGGGACGTGTGTGTGAAGAATCTGGGGATCTAGCTGGAGCACCAGTGCTGTCCTAGTTCATGGTGGAAGCAGGACCCCAATCTATCCCTTCTGGGCTTAAGTTCCATCCGCCCCAGGCCCCTCCAGCCCTTAAACGAACTAATCCAGCAAGACATGACCAAGACACGGTCCTGCTATGTTTGCCCTTTGGGGGCTATCAGCTGGCTCCCCCTCCCATTTTGGTGGCAATATTGAAACAAGAAGACTACCCCCATGCTGAAAGGAGGCCCTCTCCTCAATCTGCTCCTTGTCTTTGGAAATTTGTGGCAACCATTTCAGTTTAAACATATGACAATTACATCGTTAAGAGTTCCAATGCTGAATTAATTACCCAGTGGAAAAGAGATCAATTGTGTAAATATATCATTTATGTAATGAGTCCTGGCTGTGATTTAGATGTCCAGATTGGGTGTTCTTCCAGCTTCTGTCCTGAAAACAAGTCTACCTTTGGGACAGGGCCAAACAAAGAGCCTCGATTAGGTCCGAATCCAGAGCATTAAGTGGTCCAAATAGACAGGTGGGGGGCAGGTGAAACAGGGGGCTGAGAATTGTGGGAAAATTGGAGCAATTTGCCAAAATGAGCCAGATTCCTCCCATTATTCTTCATGTCTCTGCAGAAAATGACTCTTTAGAAAGAGGGAGTGGAAGTTAAACATCCCCTTAAATGACACTTCAGGCACAGCCCATTCCACCCCCCTCCAGACACCATAGTCCAATTTTGACAGCCTTTCCTGGAAAAGGAGCCATGGTTGGGTTTCTAAAAGGCGGCAGAGGCCCCCCAAACATTTACCATCCTTGGAACCGTCAGGGCTGGCCCGCCAGCGTGAAGCCAGCCAGCCTTCCAGCCAAGGCGTTAGGCGGTGTCCTCTGGGGGAGAAGCAATCATTGCTTTAAGAAATTTTAAACGACTTACCACTCTTTATTGAGCACCCACTTTGTGTTCCTCTGTCGCTCCCGCCTTCCCCTGAGTCCTGCAGGCTGACGGGAGCCTCTCTCCTCCACCCTCTCACCACACAGGGTTTATTCATCTCTTATAGCACTGCACACAGCCCCATGGCTGTCCCCAGGATGCCTGAGTGCTGGAAGGGACCCGGTCATCCAGTCTCCAGGGCCTGCAGGGTGCCCAGCACTTAGGGACCCTCAAACCTGTCTGCAGAATGTTACCGAGCCTCAGGGATCTTGGAGTCGAGAGAAGGGCTTCTCTGCACAGCCTTCTCAACCAGGTGTCCACCACCCCCACATCTTGCAAAGAGACCCCCTTCTCTGACATACAACCCCAGGCACTGGGCTTTCTCTAGTCTCTTCCTTCCTTCCCTGTCCTCTGCATAGTGAACTATGCTGTCCCTGCAGTCGTGAATCAGTGTAATGGAAAATGAGTGAGCTGACTTGAGTTCCAACCCCAGCTCTGATCCTCAGAGGTGGGGGGCAGGACGGGGGCCCCTGGAGGAGTCATGCAAGGTTTTTGCCTCCTCAGACTCAGTTTCCTGATTTGAATAACTAATTTGTGATCCCAAACTCCCTGCCCGCCCAGCTCCTCCTGGGTGGGATGTATCCAAGACACCCATCCTGGGGGAAAGAGGTAGGAAACTCATGCTGGAGTTTAGTGGGTGAAACCTGGAACAGAAATAGTCCAGGAAGCCTGGGCCTTGGGGAAAATGAGTTTGGAGGGGGGCAATTATGCATCAAATGCCATGTATTTGTCAGGAATCTGTTGCTTAATTGATGTTTTATTGCTCCCACTGACATATGTGATGGAAATGAAATTTCATGTATGGGGAGGAAGTGAAATTTATTCCTGCTTGTGTCGTAATGGGGGAATAAAGCGTCAATTAAACAATGAAGATGACATATAGTTGATGTATGATCTGAAGAAGGAATATCACTCACTAAAATGTTATTTTACAATTTACAGTAATGGAGCACCTGGCAATAAGGAGAGGCACAGTTCACACATTTTCCATTATTTAAAAATAGCAAAAAATGTGTCACTATTAAGTAATACAAGAAAACTTCACTTTTAATAGCACAACGTAGGAATTGTGCCAGTAAATGCTCTGTTGCGTGACTCAGCTGATGACTAACAGGTACAGACAGGGGAATAGGAGATACCATGTTTCCCCGAAAATAAGACTGGGTCTTATATTGATTTTTGCTCCAAAAGACGCATTAGGACATATTTTCAGGGGATGTTTTATTTTTTTCCATGTACAACAATCTATATTTATTCAAATACAGTCATGTCATCTTCTTCTGGAACATCGTCATAACGTACTACATGCATCTGTCTGGCTGACGATCTTAATGGGGCTTATTGTTGGGGTAGGTCTTATTTTCGGGAAAACACAGTAGGAGAACAGGAGAAGATATGTTTTTTCCCTAATCTTGAAAGTGAGATGGATAAGGAATGTGGGAAGACAAAATCATAACAGGAGCTGCTTACTGAATTCCTCTGTGCCAGGCTCTGTACTGAGCTTGACCTTGATCCTAAACCTTGAAGTAACCCTTCTTTAACTCAAGTCTCTAAGACCTCACCAAAGGTCGCACAGCAAATACCCAGCAAATCCAGCATTTGAACCCAGGTTAGCCTGACTTCTAGGGTTCTTTCTTTCTTTCTTGTCAGCAGATATTCAATAGGCAGGGAGGAAAATAAAAGACAAATGTTCACGCAAAACAGGGAAAATAGAGGTACAGCTTGAAGGAAGTTTTCGTGAATGCAAGAAGGAAGGCGAGGGGGAAGGAGTTTAGGAGAGATCAAAGGTCATCAGATTCAAAAGGGAGAAAATGGGAACCACACGGAAGCACATGGGAAATTCTGAAAAAAGGAGGCTGGCGTGAACATACAGCTGATTTTTGTGCCTTTCAGAAAGACTGCCTTTAGTTCTGGACTTAGTTTATGAAGAAGAAACCATAGGGTCAATTGAGCCTGTACAACTTCATGAAAGAAACGGATTCTGTAAATTGAATGTCTGTATATCTAGTCCAGAAATTTTGCATTGACTTTTACTAACAAATTGGAAGTTTGTTTCTTTTCAAAAGATATATGGCCTCAATATGCAACTAAAAGATGCCTATGCATATAGAAAAATAATCAGAAATTTTTTTGCCATAAATATGATAAAAAGTTCATATTCTTCATGTTTCAAAAGCATTTATACATCATTCCAAAAATATTTAACCAATACAGAAACCTAAACAAAGAATGTAATGTTATTTTAGCAAATCATGAACATAATGAACCGATAATCTCTATCAATCAATTAAATGCAAATTAAAACATGGATGAAATTCCTTTTAATTAATAAATGAGCAATACTAAGGTGAAAAGATAAGCCTCACTGCTGGTAAGGATGAAGAGAGAGATTCTTACATCACTCTGGGGAAGGTAAACCAGTATAAGTTTTGTAGAAAGTAATTTGCCAATATGGATCAAGAGCCTTAAAAATGTTTAAACAGACAGATTCCTTTAAAAATATATCCTAAAGAAATAGTTGTGAGTTTAAACACATACATATACCCACAAACACAGAGATACACATTCCACTGTTATGGGTAATACAGTATGACCTATTTACATAAGCAAATGGTTAAATAAATTGAGGTATAAGCAAACAGAATGGAATGTTACATAAACAGTCAAAAATGGTGTTTTTGAAGTAAGTCTCTTTAGTGACAAGGAAAAGTACTCACGATATAATTTTAACCAAAAAATATTATGTTACAAAGTATAGTACAGACACAAAATTTTAATAACACTGTGTATATGTGTATAGGGAAAAAAACCCTTGAAAAATATAAAAAAACTTTTTCATAGTCCATTTTTCAATGATGGGAGTATGGGTACTTTTAGTTTATTCTTTGTACTTTTGTGTAATTTTCAAATTCTCTATATTAAGCACAAATTATTTTTATAAGCAGAAAAAAATTTATATTTTTTAAAACGGCAAAGTACATTTTGAAATAAAGCATTTAAAGGAAAGTATTTTGAGGATAAAGTATTAAGGCTATTTGTAATAAATCACAAAATGAACACACAAAAGAGTTAGCGTGGGTTTCTATTGAGCATCGATTTGCTTTGAAATCTAAGGACAAAATGACTGTAGTTCGTTTGAAAGAATAATAGTAGATTGGAAATTCACTTAAGGTTGAAGCCGATGGTTAAGAATAAATTAAACTGGTGGTGGCCTGACAAGACCAGCCAGCTCAGTTAGATAGCAAGTCTACCCACTGCAGAGTTTATCTGAGTGTTGGACTAACCACAAGTGGGTTGACATGTGTGTGGAATATTTATTGTTTTGGTGGCACAGTTGTTCCTAGCTAAATAAATGTACAGTGAGTTTTAGGATTTGCTTCACTTTAAAACCGGTGACCTGATGGTCTTTTTTTTTTTTTTTTTTCCAGTAAGTTGAAGTGAATGGAGTTCTTTTTTGTTTTGTTTTGTTTTGTTTTTGGCAGAAGCAAGAACAAGAACGTTGTTTTATTTCATTTTTATTTAACTTGAAAGAACAATAAGGAAGAAGAACGGCCTGGTGTCTGTCCCATTGTTCCTGAGCTGGTGGGTTGCTATGAAGCATGGAGAGGAGAGAGGTTGTGGCCAAAAAGGGAGGGAACTGTTTTCACACAGAATTTGAGAGACTCTGGGCTCGAGCTGGGGCCCAGGGAAGGAGGCCAGTCTTGTATCTGCTTTCAGAGGGGACATCCAGCACCGCCTGGCACAGGCTCACGGTGGGTCCCAACAGAAGTGGCAGTGGGATTAGGGGGAGAGAATTCTTTGGAAGGACATGGGGCAAATAAAGAAGGGATTGGAAGTTGGAGACCTGGCTCAGAAAAAAGCAGGGACCAAAGGAGTCTAGCCAGAAGCAAGCACCAAGTCCTGCCAGAAGAACTTTCTAGTCGGGGCATGGCTGCTGCAGAAGCCCCCAGCACAGGGCCTCACCAGCATGGCCGCCACCTCTACCGGTAAGTGTCCTCCTTCCCAAAGTCCTGGCAGGAGCATCTGGTTGCTCGAGCCCAGGTCACATGCCACTTTCTAGCTGCCGGGGTGTTTGCTAGAATGGGAGGATGAGAGGTTTGCCCTACCTCCGTAGCTTCTATAGCAAAAGCAATACTCGGCCTCCCTCCTATGAGATCTCGCAATGGTGGGTGACTCATGTATGGGGCTGGCATTCCCACGTTGAGTGGCCAAACACAGCACATGTGTTTTGTACAACCTCACAGTAGCGTAGAGAAAAATAAAGGAGAAAATGAATATGACGCACTTGGCACAGAGCCTGGAACAAAATATGGGCTCATTACTGTCTGCCATGATGATTATTAGGATATTATTATTATTTTAATAATTATTGCACATGAGACCTAGACTTGGCTGATTGGATGATACTGGCAGGAACTCAGACTCCTGGGAGACTGATACAAGTTTTGTTCAAAGGCATTAGGGGACAGTGCTGCTTAATAGGATTCTAGTGTGACAGCTTTTGCATAGAAAACACTCCATGTAGACCGAGGAATAATCAATAATACGTATCTAATTAATAACCAATATCAGAAACCATGCGCACTGAGCTCCACAGAATGGCTGTGTGGATGTCTTTGGATCCTCAGAATGGCTGTGTGGATGTCTTTGGATCCTCAGTTTATTCTGGAAGAAGAGGTATTTGGGGCAGAGGCTGCTGGAGACCTCCCCCAACATCTTCTCCCCTCTTCCTGGTAACAGGCCCCAGTTTGTAGGTGGGCACTTCACTACATGGAATAAAGGACTTTCTTTCAGTGAGGAGTGGCCATGCTATTAGATGTTAGCCAACCCAGTCTAAGCTGAACTATTGTAAACATCTCTGAGAACTCTGCATAGGCTTCTGTTCTGTGTAGCCCAAATTCATCCTACCCAGCACAGCCTTGCATCTTCTTCTCTAGTTAATGGTTGGGGAAGCTGGGGCTCTGAGGGATTGAGCAATGTGTTTGGAGCCCTGTGGTGAGTCGGTGAAATTGCGGGTGGGCGATGAGGTTAGGGCCTCTCCTCTCTGAGAACCAGCCTCTCTTCCACATGCCATGCCATCCTGCCTTTAAAAAAAAAAAATCAACATGATTGTGGTATAATTTGCATGCCATAAAAATGTATCAATTTAAAGTGTATGGTTCGAGAAGTTTTGTCAAATGCATATACCCTCAATCAAGAGAGAGAGCATTTTGGGGTGCCGGTTGGTTAGCTCAGTGGTTAGAGCATGGTGCTGATAACACCAAGGTTGCCAGTTTGATCCCTGTATGGGCCACTGTGAGTTGTGCCCTCCTTAAAAAAATAAATAAATAAACAAAAAGTAAATTAATTAATTTTAAAAAAAAAGAGAGAGAGAGAGCGCATTTCCATTTCCCCAGAAAGTTCCCAGATGCTTCTCTGCAATCACCTTCCTGCCCCCAGCCTCAGGCAACCACTCACCCGCTTTCTGTCACTATATATTAGTTTTACCTGTTCTAGAATTTTATATGATTGGACTCATAGGATATTTACTCTTTTGTGTCTGGCTTCTCTGGCTCAGCACGTTGTGGGGCTTGATCTAAATCATTGCTGGTATTAGGAGCTCATTCCTTTTCTTGCTGATTAGTAGAGCATTGTATGGACCTACCACTATTTGTTTAACTAGTCACCTGTTGAACCAGATTTGGGTTGTTCCCAGTTTAGGGCTGCCATGGACATTTTTGTGCAAGTCTTTGTGTGGACATATGTGTTCATTTTTTTCTGGAATAAATGCTTAGGAGTGGAATTGCTGACACACAGGGTGATATTTAAGTTTATATAAAACTGCCCAACAGTTTTCTAAAGTATTTCATGATGTTTTGCCTTTTTAAAAACTGATTTTGAAAATCTAAGCTTTAAAGAAGTTGATTTTGAAATTCCTGAGTTATTTAGATGAGGGCGATCTGCTGTAGGACACACAGTCCCTTAGATCCCAAAGATCAGGTTTGAAACCTGCTATGGGCTGAATGCTCTGTACCCCCAACTCCATATGTTAAAGTCCTACCCCACAAAGTGGTGGTATTTGAAGATGGGGCCTTTGGGAGGGAATGAGATGTGGGTGCGGTTGTGAGGGTGGAGCCCCACTGATGCGATTAGTGCCCTTCTATGGCGATTAAAAGATCAGAGCACTCTCTGTCTGCCACGTGAGGACACAGATAGAAGTCAGCCGTCTATAAGCCGGAAGCACGCTCTCAGAGCCATGTGGGAACCCTGATCTCACCTCAACCTCCAGAAGGGTGAGAAATAAATTTCTGTTGTTTAAGTCGCCCAGTCTGTGGTATTTCATTGTAGCAGCCCAAGCTAAGACATAATCCTTGTTCAGCTTCCAACTGTATCTTTGAGTAAGTTATTTAACCTCAATAAAAATTAACTTCTTTAGCTCTCACATGACCAACAACAATAATAATATCCACGGCACCCGGTTGTTGTTAGGTTAAGTAAGATACCATTTGTGGAAATGCCAGGCACGTGAGCGTTGCTTGTTATCTTGACATTAGCTTTATGATGAGGGAATTTTACTGGGGAATAAGGTATCTTTTGTGCTCTACAGTCAGAGAACAATCTATCATCACATTTTATAAGTTGTAGAAATCAGTCCTTTCAAATGGATTTGCTTCAACAGTTCATATTAGAATTGTTGACACTTTTTGGACTCGTCATAGTCTAGACGGCCGCGTGTAACTCAGCAGATGGGAAGGCTGTTGACAACATTAATTGTTTCATAAATAGTGTCAGGATGGGATTTGTTTTCCCCTTTGGCTTCAACCAAGTTACTGAAAAACCAATACTGTGCCATATGTTTATACTTTTCTTGGCACATAAACCAGATATTTTACAGACAGGGATAGGTAATAAAAGGCGAGTATTCACTCAAGTCACGTGTTTGATTCTCTATCAAAGGAAAATAGCCATCACCATCCCAATTCCACTGAAATTTTATCAGAATTAGTTGTAAATCTCAGACATCGGAGACAGCACCTTAAGTAGAAATGGCTACAGAACTAAGGAAACCGCCCCCCACTTTTGTAGGTGGTAGATATGTCGAGTCAAATTCTGAACCTGTGCCCCATTTTCTCACTGGCCTTCAATATAGCAAATAAATTAGGTGAAATAAATTTGGCATTAATAAGGATGACCAAAGAATTGTCACTAAGGGTAAATTTGGTGACTTGATGGAATTTTTAAAAGTTGGATTGTTCTGAGTAGAAGACCCCGAGGTGGCCTGGCTGCCCTCCCCACTGACCTGTGGTCATCGGCCAGCACAGAAAAGTAGCATCATGCTCACATTCACCCTAAGCCTGGTTGTTCCCCAATAATCAGAGACAGAGAAAGAGAGATTGGTTCTGCCTGAGTGAGTGCCCTGGGAGAGTGTGGGATCCAAGACCTGACCTTACTCTTCCCTCTGAAGTCTCATTCCTATGCCCTTCTTGGAGTGTGACTCCAAGATTTCAAGTTTTGTTCTCATAGCACTGGCTCCTCAATGCCAACCATTTTGTGATGACACTGTGCCCTGAAGCCAGAGCAAAACCCCGGTACTGAGACTGGCTGGCTGGAATATGACACGTCAGTCTCCCAAGTGGCAGGTAAATGTGGCACATATGCTACACTTGAGGCTGATCTAAGGAACTTCCAGGGTGATTCTGCCTAGAAGGGCGGCCGCTCTCTCCCACCAATTCGCAGGCCCAGTCCAACCCAGCCTTGGTCCGGAGCCTCCGCAGTGACCCCAAGTCCCCACCCCCCATCTCCTCTCAGGGCAGGCTAGGGGCCTTCTCTGTGTTGGGGTGATGTTCATTCTGAGAGAATGAGCTTTGGAGCTGGAAGAACCCTCACATGTTATCACTGCTGTTTTCAGCAGTAACTCTCCGTTTTACAAAGGCCGACACAGAACCACAGCAGATGAAACAGATAAGAGAGGGATTGCCCCAGGGCAGCTGGGGGTGGGGGCGCTGGTGATCTAAGCAAACACCGCTTAAGAAAATGTGCCTGCGGCTTTACATGTCTGACATTTGTAAGTAGAATACGGAGCAACTGCAAACATTTAATGTTTTTTTTAATCTTTTTTTTTCTTTCCCCTTCTTCCGCCTCCCCCTGCCTCCCCATGCCCGTTCAAACTGCTGTTTCTCAGCCCCCCACCCCCCACCCCGCTGAGGCAGTGGGTCCTGGTTGGTCAGTCGCTCACAGCAGTTCATGGCAGCTCTCGCCAGCAGCGGGCCACTCACGTTGGCCACCGGCCGCTCATGGCAGCACAGGGTAGCCCACCGCTGCACATGCCAACCTCTGGCTGCTCTCTGCAGCCCAGCTCCAGGGAGAGCCATTGTTCACAATCTTAGCTGTAGAGGGCGCAGCTCACTGGCCTATGTGGGAATCCAACCGGCAACCTCAGTGTTAGGAACCCAGGGCTCCAACTGCCTGAGCCACTGGGCCAGCCCAAACATTTAATTTTTTTATGGAAGAAATTACCAGAAACTATTGACAGTGTTTCCCCTTGTGGGAGGGGCTTAGGGAGTGGGTGGTTTTCACATTTTTAAAATGCGCTTTCATTTAAGAGGCGGTGGAGCATAATGGTTGCACTAAGGGCACTAGAGACTGGTTGCTGGGTCTGAAATCCGGTTCTGCCCCTTCTTCCCTGGGGAAACTCGGGCATGTCCATCACAGTCCCTGAGCTTCCGTTTCCTGTCTGTGAGCAGGGAAAATGACCGTGTCTGCCTTACACAGTTTTTGTATATTGAGAACCACATACATGCTCTCTAAATATCAGCTACTTCTTGCTTCTACTTGAACTCTCTGAGTATACCTACTCCGTTTATTTTAGAAAGGTCTATATGTGTTATCTGTGCGATAAGATTATTGAATTTTCTTCTTTATAATTTTCTCTATTTATAAAATCCTGGTAAGCATTTAACAAAATAAGAGATAATTGCCTCAACATTTGCACAAGAGATACCCATATGAGTTGGGACAATAGAGATGGGGGGAGGGCAGACATCTCTGTTTCCTGGGGTCACGGAGACAAAAACCAAACATTGGGGTGCTGGCGCCCAGGCTCCCGGGTCATGCTGTCTTACCGCCCCCGTTTGGCTGGGCCTCTGCTAAGCTCACTGGCTGCTCTGGAGATAGGCCGGCTGCATAAAATATCTCTGGGGGTCATTAGTCTGGAAAGGATTTATTCTACAAGAAATCAGGCCCTCTGCCCCCCTGCCTCTGACAAGCCTGCTGAAACTTTTTTTTCCTTTAACTTACATTTTAATTAAGAAAGTCACCCGTTGGTGAAAATGGCAAAATTCTTGTACTTAAGAATCAATAAAATGTGCACAGTCTAAAACGAGATTAATAATGGCCAAGCTGTCTATTTTGGGAGTAATTATTTATTCATCAAAGAAAACCAGCTGCTTAAAACCATAGTCCATCATGGAGGCGTAAGACACTTCTAGTTCAATTCTGTTGTTAAAATTCCCTTCTATTGCTTCATCTGGTGTTAAATATAAAAAGCAGGAAGGTTCATTCTCTACCTGCATACATTTTAAATAAGAATTTCAACATTATCTTGTCCATTTAAAATAATTGTATGAAAATGTGAAGAAATATGATCTTGTAAAAGCTGCAGTCTGACGCACCCAGGGAGTGAGCGAGAAAGAGCAGAGTCGCTATTATTTAAAATTCATGGAGACCACGGCAAGATTGATCGCAAGAATCTCCTTCTCAGGACTGTCCTGGAGCCTCCAGGCAGAGGATGAGGCCTGGCCAGCAGCTCAGCCAGGGCCCCAGACCCCACAGGAACCCCAGGGCATCGCTGCCGTGGCCTGGGCAGAGACAGGGCCCAGGCACATGGCCCATGCCTCTGGATTCTTGCACTCTGGAGGCCTGCCGTGAAGAAGCAAAGAGGAAGCAATGTCTATGTTTAGGGTTTGGGCAAGGCCAAGGCTGCCAAGTCACATCTCATAGGCAGGCTGGGTGGAGGCTGAGGTTGTGGGCGTGGAGCTGAGGCCGGGGAGAAGGACAGGAGAAAACAATAGTGACCCCTGCTCAGGCCTTTAGCAGGACTTTGAATAATTTATCATCCTGTGGCTGTTATCATCAGCTTCCAGAGGGAAAAGACGCTGGGAAATCACAAAATATTTCCCCTCACCTGTGTCTATCCCTCCAAAGTGGCCTCTGCAACTTTCGGTCAAATTCTGCTGTTTCCTTCCTGTGTGATTACGTTAGTTTTCTGTTGCTATACCACAAATTGGGTGGCTTAAAACAATACAACATTATTATCTTACAGTTCTGCAGGTCAGAAGTCCAAAATGGGTCTCACTGGAAAAAAATCAAGGTGTCTGTGGGGCTGAAGCCCTTCCAGAAGCTCTAGGGAAGAGTCTGTTTCTTGGCCTGTTCTAGCTACTAGAGGCCACCCACCCTCCTTGCCTCATGGTCCCTTCTGCCACCTTCAAAGACAGAAATAAAGGGATGGGTCCTACTTACAAGGCATCATTCTGACTCTCCTGCCTCCCTTTTTCTCCTAATAAGGACCCTCGTCATCATAAGGACCATCCAGGATCCTCTCTCCATCTCAAAATCTCAGTCATCACATTTGTAAAGTCCTTCTTGCCATGAAAGTGACATAGTCACAGGTTTCGGGGATTAGGACGTGGACATCTTTGGAGGCCATTATCCTGCCTACACGGTGACCGTGGACAAGTCCAATGACCTTTCTGGGCCTCAGTTTCTCTGTCCTAAATTGTGTTTTGTTATATGTTAAATTCCTTACAGAGAGAAACTACTTTTGGTCATTTGAAGAAACTCAGTGAACAAGTCTTCTCCTAGAGGGGACATGCACAGCTGGATCCTGCTTAAATTGCATTTAACATTTTTTCCCTTCCTAAATCAGGTTGTGTTGGCAGGCAGCTCGGTTCCTGCTCTATCTAAAACCCCAGATTGGGGGTAAACTGAGTTTTAGGGAGCCTTATGTGTGCACATGAAGCTAGGACATTTTCAGTCATAGCTTTTGCTTGTCAGTCCCCAGAAGGAGCCCAGGACACAGCTGGCCCCATATGTGTAGAAAGAAGGAATCGGTGAAACCAAGGCTCCGTCGCAGTGATTAGTGACACAAGCCGGGCCACTGCCTATGAAAGGAAGGCCTGTGGTGCAAGTGCCAGCGCTGCTGTTTTGTGGTTAACCTTGGGCAGGTCATTTCTGGCCTGCACCTCCCTCCCCCCTTGGTACCGTGATGGGATGGGGGGAGTAGTCTCCAGCCCTGGCTATTCATTAGCATCTTCAAGACTGTATTTGTCAGCTAAGCCACTACGGGCTGAGTTTCAACAAGTGCCTGGTTGATTTGGGTGCAACTTGTGGCGTGATAGTCTCCAAAGCCCCACCATCATTGAAGGCCAAGGAAGCTGAATCTAGAACTTGAGTCTGATGCATTCACGGATTCAGGGTTTCTCAGAGTGTGCCCATGGATCACCTGGCTTAGAGTCACCTTGGAAATGGGTTAGAATACAGATTCCCAGACCTCTTTTCAACATCTGGGCCGGAGCCTAGGAATCTGCATTTGAACCACAAGCTCCCCAGGGATTCTCACATGCTCCCAAATTTGAGAACCACAGCTCTGACCAGAGTCAACTGCATGCAAATGGGGCTGAATGCACTTCCATTTGAACCCTTTCCGCCTTCTCCCAGGGCCACCGAGAGTCTCTTTCTCAGGACTTTGAATTAAGTGTTGATTCTTACAACCCTAACCAGCCTCAGTCTCCCCAAGGCTGCGTGTCCTCAGGTTTTGCCAGGAAAGAAATGCCCTGGTGGAAAAAGAGCCCTTGGAATAAGGAATTTCCCTGTGGGAGCAGAGAGGAGAAGGGGCTGAGATCTGCTCTGCCAGCCCCACCTCCATATTTTCTCTCCGCAGGTGAGCTGCCACCTAGCTCCCACATGCGCACAGCTGCCCGGGAGCACCTCATCCCCTCCCCATTTTTCCCTTTAAACTCTGTCATTTGTACAGCCTATTAACCTTTAACTTTATGACTACCCAAAGATGAAATACTGGCAGCATTTAAGGCTGAGAATACTCCAGCCTACCTTCTTAGTTTGCAACAGGGGTGAAGCACTTTCTCTTAAATCAGTCATTTTTAATATCAGTCACAGAGACGCTACCCGTGGAGAGTATTTTTGGCTCCCCATAGCCAGCTGATTCATAATAAATGTGGCAGTGCTGGTTCCTATCTCCACACCTCCCCTGGGAGTAGAAGGAGTTCTTCCTTTAGCTCCTGGGATAAAATACTGTCTATATTAATACCACCCACACTTACGGGATACCTACCATGGGCTATGTCACATGCATGGTAGCGGATCCCCATAAACACTGTGCTGAAATATGCACATTTATCTCCATTTTCAGATGAAGAACCTGAGGCTCAGAGAGGTTAAGTAGTTTGACTAAGGTCACCCAGTTATTGAGTGACTGGGCCGGGATTGGATCCTCATTCTGTCTGATTTCAAATTCTGTGCGAATAAACCAAAATTATCTAAGTCCGTCTCTCTGCCAGCCTAGTCATTTTAGAACTTTGAGTGACAATTGCTGTCTCAAATTGCTGCGGGAGTGTCCCATTGGTGTGCCAGCTTTAGTAAGAAGATGTCCCCTCAGAGAGCGGGTAGAAAGCCTTAGACACAAATGAGTTTGAGATGCAGCTCTGCCACGTGCCAGAGCATGACCAACCTTCCTGGTTTGCCCAGGACCACCCCGGTTTCAGCACTGAAAAACCCAGGTGAATAGGGACGGTGGGTCACCCAACTTACAAGGCACATGCCTCTGAACTTCAGGGTCTCAGATGTGAAAGGGACAGTGCTGCCTGCCTTACAGGGGTGTGAGGGGTGTGTGGGGCCTGGCAGTCTGGAGCTGACCCATGTAGGGTATCATTGGGACCCCATGGAGGCTGGTTCCCAGAGAAGCTGGGTAACCACAGGCAAGTCTGAGGCTACACAGGGCATGCTGAAGGAAGGGCACCAGGGAGTCAGCAGGGACTTGATCTGAAGAGAACACAACTTGAACTTATCCCCTAGCCCTGCTTCACGGTCCTCTCGAGCACTGACCATTCTCCCGACATATTAGAGATTCACGTGTCATGTCTGTTGTGTTGCCCCAACTAGCATGGGAACTCCAAGAGGTATGGATTTTTGTCTGTTTGCTCCACTGCTGTTCTAGGTGCTCCCTGGCACCTACAACAGTGCCTGGCACTTAAGTAGGCTTTCACTAACTTCTTGTTGACGAATGAATGAATGAATGAATGAATGAATGAGGACCCTGTCCAGTAGGTTCTCCACTGCTGTTGAGAAGCGGCATTAGATGGCCAGCAAACTCAAGCTGACCTGCTGAGGGCCTGCCAGTGGGTCCCCTAACCCAGGAAGATTACTGTGATGGGGGGCCACTACTTCACTTCTTCCAGAAACCACTCTCTATTAATGCCACGTGGTGGCCTGGATTCTTTGTGGCATTTCTCTCCCACAGAACACAAATCCCTAAAGGTGAATCAGGGCTGTGGCACCCTCCTGGATCTCAGCAGACTGCCTCCCAGCCATGGCACTGGGTGACCAATCGGGCCTTTTCTGTTTGAAGCAATGACCTGGGTACTTGGCAGGCCCCTCAGATGTCTGCATCTGCATACTAAAGCATGTGACCGAACTCTGTCATATCTGGCCCCCACATACAGAGCTGATTAGAATGCTGCAGTCTGGCCTCAGCAGTATGCAGCAGCGAAGGCCCAGCTCACTAGAACTCAGAGCAAATGAGGGACGAGACACTGGCATGGGTCTAATTCATGCATTAAGCCCAACTGTGATGTTCCTAACTTTTTAACATTTACGTAGAAGTTTCCCTCTTGTTTTGGTCCCATTTTATGGTTAGTATAAGGCCAGTCTGAAAGATAATATATTGTGACTGTTACATTATTTATTTTCAAGCCAACTTATTGATTATTGTGTGCTGAAAATGACAAATGGTGTCTGAGCGAGGCACGGTCAGCAGGTTCTATTAAAGAAATGATAGTATTGCTCATGGATTGTTAAAAGGTTCAGTTTAGGTTCTTTATAGGTTTATATCCATCACTATTTAATGACCAAATGATGAAAAATATGAGCCATGGGGACAATTTTTTTCTGTTGGAATTTTATGTTTAAGCAGTTAGCAAAATAAGATACTCCATTTTTGTGGGAGAGTGGGGTGACAGTGAGGGGAGTGCAGTAAGATTTTATTTATCCAGATTTCATAAATTGTAATAATTAATGTTATAGATATTTAACCAAGCTGGAGGATGCTGAAAAAGGAGAGTGCAGCCAGGCAGGGAGATAAGCCGTGAGAGCTCCCCAACCAGGGTTCCTGTTGATGAGGGTTCCACTAGGTTCAGTGCTGGATTTTAGCCATCTGCTTCTTGTGGCATTGGCGGTGGGTGTCGGGTTCAGGCTAGGGTGAGCAGTCAAAGAACAGCCATCTTGGGGGGCGGTGTCCCCTGCTGACTAGGAAGGACCTGGTGGGAGGAGAAGGCCCCAAGTCAGAGAAGGGACAGCAGGTTCTGCATTTAAGGTTGACGGTCTGCAAATCAGAGGCCCCCAAAGCAACCTGAGGGAGACAGGCTGTGACTGGGCACTCTTCAAGGGCTCCAGGAAGCCATGTACATGACTCGACATCCAAGTGCTCGGAGACTCAGCCTTGGCACTTTATATGTCTGCTGGTGACGGTCTGCTGGTGATTTGGGGACTCCCAACAACGTGCTGTTGTCTCAGACAGTCAAGGCTTCACAGTGGGAGAGCGCTGGGGCAGGCCCACTGAGATGGCCTGCAGGAGAGGGAGTGGAGAGGCCACTTCTCCCCTGAGGCTCCAACAGAACTACTCTCAGGAGACTGTGTAGAGGCGGGTCTGCAGAACATGCCTCAGCTGTCAGGTCTTTGCAGGGAGGTACCTGTGTGCTGGGCCTTCCTTCTCAGAACTGCACCAGATGGTGCTCCGAAGGGGTTGGCCCTGCTTGGGGCCCACCACAGTGCCCCTTTGTGACGTGCTCAAGGGGCCCCTCACAGGACTCTCTCTCCTCTGCGGACCCTGAGCTTGGCTCCAAAGGACAGGTGCTAATTAGGAGTGGAGTGTCCGGGCAGGGTGAAGGCAGGGGCTGGGGGACAAGGTTATTTACCACATATAGCAGGAGCTGAGAGCTAGTTGTCAAAACCTGATTCTACTTTTCCTGGGCACTTGTTGGACTACATTTCCCAGCCTCCTTTGCAATTAGCTGGGGTCATGTCCCCCCCCCCCCTTGATATCCTGGCCTGTAAAGATCTTCCACCCTCAATCCTCAGTATTCTCTTTCCTTTGGTGGATGTTCATGCCCAGGGTGACTTCAGATGCCACATATTAAAGTTGGGAAGACCTCTGCCCTCTGCCCCCAGTGACAGTGGGGAAACAAAGCCATGACCGCTACCCCACTGCCAAACTGAACTGCCTTGAACTATTTACATAAACGTGAAATGAATTTCTTTGTTGGAGCCATTACTCATTTTGGGGTCTGTTAGTCTATTTCAACTAATATCCTGGCGTATGTGGCCCAATTCTGTGAATGCCTGCAATCACTGCAATTCTTTCAAAAACTCAACTCAAACCAGCTCTAGAGAAAAGGGAATCTGTAGATGGGATTGGCCTCAAGCAAGATGGATCCAGGATAAAGATCTTCACTACTCCTCTTGCTCGCAATGCATTTATTTCTTGCTCTGGGATCTGCTTTTCTGTCTAGGTTCATAAGAGACAATCCCCACCAATCCCCAGCTTCAACTGAACCTTAGAGACCTGTGATTGGCCCAACTTGGGTCAAGTGGCCATTCTTGACTCAATCATAGTGGTCAAGCATATGGGGCCCTCTGATTGGTCAGCCACATATGTCTGGCTATGGGAAGAAGGGAGGGGGTACCAGGAGGACACAGTGTGAGCAGCCAAAAACAATGGTCCTCACACAGCAGTTTTGTCTTGTTCACGGATTTATTCTCACTCAGACTTTGGTTGAGGTAGGGAAGGTGGTTGGCAAACAGAAATCATTCCACTTTCCTTCCTGAAGTGGTGTGAAGTATCACAGGAGAAGGAGTCTTGTGCTAAGGTTCTTAGCTGTGCAAACTTGGGCAAGGCCCTCAACCTCTCTGTTTCCTTATCGACTTGTTTGGTGGGACTAATTGCATCACCCAGGGAAGTTATACAGATCAAATTAGAGAGCCATGTGGAAGAGTATGGCACACTGGAAAAAGAGGAAGAGTATTGTTTCCATGCACCTCCATCCCCACAAGACCTTCTTCCAGGGGCTGCATTGTCAGGCACCCCACCCTGAAAAGGGCTACCATCCCCCTCTGCAGGACCCTGTGACATTTGACAGTGGGTCAGATTTCCTACAAAATGGCAATGCCCTTAGCATTGACCCAGGCAGCCTTGGTGAGCCCCTTGGAAATGCTACCACACAAGGACGTGAGGGTCTCCAAGGCAGAGGGCTTGGTCCTACAAAGAGGTCGGCTGTTGCACTCAGAATATACCAACAGTTGCATTCAGAATATATTACTTTCTCCCTAATTTAAAATAAATGATTTTCCTTAAGGACAAAATGACTTGTTGGAAATGGTTTGGGCTTTGAAGGAGGTCTGGATTTTGACCTGGGTCTGCCCCTAGTCAGCTCTGTTCCCTTTAGTCAGCTGCTCATGTTCTCTGAACCTCAGTTTTCTGAACAGTGAAATGGGCATAATAATTCCTACCTCGCAGGGCAGCTGTGAGAATTAAGTGGAATGTGAAAGTACCTACGACATTGCTTGGCACTAGTGGGGGCCCACCCAACAGGTTTCCTCTGTCAAAAGTGTACATAGTACAGGCAGGCTTACTTGTTTGCATTTTGGTTACAGTTATTCCAAAATGGCTTTCCCAGTGGAACATGAAGAGTCAACATTAGCAATTCATACTTCGGTGTGAAACTGCCATTTTCTCTACTATCACCTAAAAAAAAGAAAAAAGAAAAAAAATGCCAACATTTCAGAGAGGTCTTTAGCCCTTTACCTACTGTGTTAGTCTCTGGGGACTGCCAGAACAAATTACAACACATATTTATTCTCTCGCAGTCTGGAGGCCAGAAGTCCGAAATCAAGGTGTCGGCAGGGATGGTTCCTTCTGTGGGCTCTGAGGGAGAGTCTGTCCCATGCCTCACCTGGCACCTGCTGGTTGCTGGCACTCCTTGGCATTCCTTGGCTGTGGCTGCTTCACTGCAATCTGACT